>NW_026732055.1:0-132500 GCF_028476545.2 Physella acuta
TATCGGTGTGCCAAGCTGTGAGGGGATGGGGTTGGTGGGTGTGGTGGTGGTGTTTACAATGCGAAAGGTCTCTTAAAAATCAACTGCAAACAGTGCTTAAAGTAAGGGTGTAAGCTTAGCTTTGATAAGAGACGAGAATGCTGGGGAAAAATTTTAGACAAGAGAAATGGGAGATACCGTGTAGTTGAAGTAAAAATAAACATCATGTTCACACTGCATAAACTTCAAGCTCAATAAAGTATTTGTTTTGAATACACACAAAAACGTCAACAAACAAACAAAACAAATCAAACTGTAAAATCTGTAAAATAAAGGTTAAAATTAGTAATACCTGCTGTTTTATATTTTAAAAAAAAAGATAACGTAGACGCCCCACCCACTCTTTAAAGAGGTGTTTTTGACAGCACTTTGGATAAAACAAAGCCCTAATTCATTGTTTAGCCGCTCAAGTAGGAAATGAACAGGACATAGTTTTATAAACATACGATAGCCTTACAGAACCGGTACAGGAACAAAAGATTGGGAATAACTCACAGCTGAAAATCTTACGGATATCGTCAATTCACTAATGAAGAGAACGCCATTACATACTGTCTGGCTGTAAGAAATCATTAGAAATCGTGTAGAGCTGTAGTAGTATTAATCATACAGAGACAGAAACAAGAAAAGGAAACACATTTCCTCTCTGGACTTAAAGTCGATGTACTGGTAATTATTTTTCTCTGGTAGCAAATATGTAATAGTTTGACGTGAGATTTATTTATCCTGACTGGCTTAGTCCTAATAGATAAGCTAGGCAAAGACATGAAATAAAAAAAAAAAGAAATTCAAACATTGAAATGCAGCTTTCATAGATTGTAACATGATATTTTTAATGCATGTAAAAAAAGAGCGAAGTTCTATGTTAAACTAGCTTTTCATTTATTCGAAAAAGGAATGTGTATGTGGATGTCTGCATGTGTAATTAAAGTAAGTAACGAAATGTACGGTTTAAGATAATTGGTAGTTTAAATTACAGGTGAAGTAGGGCTTTTCTTTACGAAGGTTTAGCATAGAGCTGGATTTGAATGTATATGTCAATGTGAATTTGAATGTGGATTTGAATGTGGGTTTGAATGTGGATTTGAATATTGATTAAAATGTGGATTTGAATGTGGATTTGAATGTGGATTTGAATGTGGGTTTGAATGTGGATTTGAATGTGGATTTGAATGTGGATTTGAATATTGATTAAAATGTGGATTTGACTGTCTATTTACAAGCTTAATGGGAGGGGTTGTGGTTGTGATGTTGGTGCGGTATATCATTTCCACTTCTGCTTGTTTGTCTTTATCCCTGTGCACTTCATAAAATAAAAGTATGATTTGAAAACAACAATGTGCGTTAGGATAGCATAACGATTTTCTTTGATTTACTTTTTAAACGTACTAAGGGCGGTACAAACAGTACATAGTCATTTAAAACCGTTTTAAGCAATAGCATAAAGACGCCAAGATATTCAAGATGTTTATTTTTTTTACGTAGGCCTATACAGTACAGAAGTCATACTTTCAAAATTATTTTTAAAAACTCTCTTTATAATAGTTGGATGAAAAATCTAAAACATTATTTTAAACACAATTATACATATTTATTATTACTTTTTATTATACACATAATACATGATTTATTAAAGACACAATACAGGATTTATTATACACACATGATTTATTATACACACAATACAGGATTTATTATAAACACAATATATTATTTATTATAACCGCAATACTGGATTTATATTAAACATAATACAGGACTTATAACATTGTAAGTGAAGATGCAAGATTCTATTTTCTTTCAACTGTTGTGATTCTTGCAATTTTTTTATTTAATACTCGCGATTTTCTTTTTTTACAAAGAGTAAAAAAAAAAATCTTTGGTTTTATCAAATTTTATTATTTTAGAATGGATGTGTGTAGGCCCTTACAAAGTTAAATAATAATAAAGGAAAAGTTTAATAAAATGTTAGAAACTTTTTTATCTGAAAAGAATTTTGAAGAAATGGCATTATTACAATATTAGCACCATATAACTAAATCCCTTAAGATATTTTTTCCAAAGTACACCCAGAAGTAAAATTCTTGTAGCTGTGCACTATCCTGCCCCCCCCCCCACCTCACCCCGACACCCACGACTTCCTCCTCTACCCCTTGGACGAATAGATCAAACAAACAAACAAACACGTCGCCAACGTTTTCTTATCTTCAGAACTTCTTGGGGCTACAGTCTTGATTTATGCAATGTTTTCTAGGCCAGTGATTCTCAAAATATTTTAAAGCTATCTAGATTTAAAAAAAAAAGAAAAAAAAAACTACACAATCAGCTTCGGAATTTTGTTTAGCTTCAACAATTTAGCTAGTTTCTGAATAGATAGGAAGGGTTATAACTTTATAGTGTACCGTGGTCGATTAACTTTAATAAAAAGTGTAGCTACATCTTAACAGGTTTTAAGGGTGTGTGGTGGGGGGAAGAAAGAGAGGGTGGGTGTACTAAAATGTGCGAAAACAAAGAGTTTAATAAACGACAAGAAAATCAACAACAAAAAGCCGTCATTGATTCATCGTATCCTTATATCATATTACCATTATATTCATATTGAGTAATTACTCTAGGTTTTGTTTTAGGTTAGATATAGTTAGGATTCCTCTTTAGACCTAGCGATGAAGTAGAGTTCATGTTTTTTGACCTCTGCATATGAAGGGATAGTGTGGTCAGCACTATACCCAGCCGCCTTTACTTTCCCTAACTTTGAGTTAGGTACTCATATCAGAGCTGTGTGGACTCAGGGACGTTCTACTTACTTGAACCCGGATTCGAACTTGAGACTATCGTGTTAGCAGTCAAGCGCTCTACCACTAGGCAACACAATCCCATGTGTTAGATATAGGTAAAGTGTTACATTTAAGCCTTAGGATCCGGTCTTGTTATCAATGATAATACCTTTATCGTTATAAGAATATGACTAAACAACCTCTACCAATTAGCCTATACCAATTATCCAATTATCATTAATACCAGGTGTATTCGTTTCAGGTAACTCGACTTTAGCTATGAAATGTCTAAAATGGGGAAAACTTGCTGTTGTATTTCTTACCATCTTCACGTTGATAACTCTCATCATGTTGATATACACAGAGCCGAGCTTCAACGTATCAACAGTTACAACAAATGTTGAAAATACTGCAAATGTTGAAAAGTTTACTATAACCGATTTAATTGTTTCGAATAAAACTTCAACACAATGGGATATATGCGAGAGATTAAGTAACGTCTTAAATGTATCTTGTGTTGACTGTGTGAATAAAGATGTAAGAAACGTTGTGAATAACTTAATAGATGTGCCTTTGGTGATAGGAAAAAACGACAGCTTTTTTACTCCGGGGAAGGAAATTGTTCAGGAGTTTGTTAATGAAATTCTTATAACGCCAAGAACATGTACGGGTGATTGTCCTTACATTCTGGCCCTGCAGTTATCCGTCGCAGACCGGAAACAGGAACGTGACGCCGTGCGCGAGACGTGGGGGAGTGTCAGCCGACACCAAACATGGCCGCGGCGCCACGTGCGCGCCGGGGTCAAGGTCGTGTTCGTCGTCGGCGGCGCAGAAGAGAACTCGAGTCTGAGCGCAACTCACCGTTTTAATCAAACGCTGGAGGAGCTAAAAAAAGAATCGGAAATTCACGGAGACGTGTTGTTTCTGCGCATGACGGATACGTACCGGAATATCACGCTGAAGCTTGTTTCGGCTTTGAAGTGGGTGACGGAGTTTTGTCCCTTGGTGAAGTTTGTGTTGAAGGTTGACTTCGATACCTACGTCAATGTCCCGCTACTGGTGGATACGGTGTTAGCTCTGGAAAAACGTCTGGAATTTTCTATCCTCGGATATATTTACAGACTCAACACGAATGTCGTCCACAGATCTGGACGCTGGGCTGTGGATAGGGCCTTGTATCCACTGGATTACTATCCATACTATGCATCAGGTAAAGTTATAAATTGTGTTTAAGTGTTAGTTTTTTTGTATGTTTAATGAACACCTGTATCAATAGCAATTAAAATATAACCGTATCAATGACCATCATCGTTTTCGCCATGGCCATTAGTATTACCATAAACATAAACACTACCTTATGTATATTTGCCATTATTGCCATAAGAATAAGAATAGCCATTAACTTCAGCATTACCATAACCTTGAGCCACAATCATAATTATAATCGTTATTATAATAATTCATAACGCCACGACTACAATAACAATCATGTTAATAATCACAATTATAATCATACTTATAATAATGATTGATAATATTTATAAGTTCTCAACTACAATTACAATTTTATTAATAATCATAACTAATTGTATTATTAATCATGAGTATAATCATATCAATATCAATATTCATTATTATTATAATCATATTAATAAAGATTATTATAATTGCTGCTAAAATCATAATTTGTATTAGTAATCATTATCATATTCACTGTACAAGATTATAACCATATCAATAATAGTAGTTATATCAATAATTCGAATTATAATCGTATTGATAATATCAATAAAATCATTATAATCATCACCATCAAAAACACATATAATCAACGAACCATTCCTTTAAAATTAATTACACTGAATAATCAACACCATCAACAACACATATTGTCAAGAAATCTTTAGTTTATAACTAAATAAACAGACAACACAAAATACGTTTCTCCTAGTGTCTTCATCAGAATTTTTCCCTCTTCAAAATTTTTTAGTAAAATTTTTGTTTTCTTGACTCTCCTCAGGCTGCGCGTACCTGATTTCAAGCCAAGCTTTGAACAAATTAATTCAGGACGTCCCGTACGTTCGCGTGTTTCCAGTGGAGGACGCGTTCATCACGGGAGTCATGAGAAATGTGATCAAGTGCAACTTGTTCTCCATGGAGGCGTACTTCACACATTATAACGACCGTTTACCCTGGGGCCAGTGTGAACTTCAAAGCGACCGAAAGATCGTTTCAACCGGGGTAGATGTGGACACACTAAAACGGATGTGGTCAAGTTTGGAAAATAATAAATGCAATTAAGAAAATAAAAGACATTTTTCTTAAATATTTGATAAAGTTGTTTAACATTTAGGTCTAAAACTACGAATGTTTCGGAGTACGAACGACGGCAGGGTTACGTCTCAACGTGGTTAGTTCGTAACTCGAAGCAAACTGTTTATAATCTTCTGACGCCCATACCTTCTTTGGATTCTATATAAAAGTACTCACATATCTAATGCTTCCCTGCATTAATCCAGTGCTAGGTCGCCGCCTGGGACGGAGTGGCCTAGCGGTAGAGAGATGGACTGCTAACCCGTAAGTCTCGAGCAGACCGTCCCTGAGTCCACCCAACTCTGATGGGTACCTAACCCACGTTAGGATATGTATAGGCGGCTGGGCATAGTTCTGACCACACAATCCCTTCACATGCTGATATAACAGAAACAAGTGAACTCGGCTACACTTGCTCCGTAGATCTATTTAAACATTTCTTGTTAGCACATCTCTCAGTATTAGAACTCCAATCAACCAATCCATGTTAATACGTCCTAGACATCTGTTTATTAGGACGTCCCTTGACCATTAAGTATTACTACGCCCAAAGACATATGTATAAGTATGCCCCTAGACCTCTCAATATTATTACGCCAAAAGGCATCTTCTTATTAGGACGCCCTCGAACCTCAAACTATTAGGTTTGTCATAGACATCTGTGTGTTAGTGCGCCCCTGGATATTACGGAGCTAAAGCTCCTCTAAGAATTAGAACCTCTCTGGACATTCTTAGTGTTAAGACGCCCATGGACCTATAAGTGTTAGAAATCACCTTGATCTCTAAGTATTAGGACGCCCGTAGACTTCTAAGTATTAGGACGCCCTTAGACCTCTACGTATTAGGACGCCCTAGACCTCTACGTATTAGGACGCCCTAGACCTCTACGTATTAGGACGCCCCTAGACCTCTACGTATTAGGACGCCCTAGACCTCTACGTATTAGGACGCCATTGTTGTACCGGGGAGAGGAGACGAAGAGAAGTCTGCAGGTACGGCAGCACGCGTCACGTGATGTGCGGCACGGTGGGGGTATGAGGTCACCGTACTCACAGCCTGCGGAAGATGTGGAAAGTGGGGGTGGGGGTAGTTAGAGCATTGGTGGGTGGAGTGATATGGTACACTGTACAGATGGTATAGGGGAGATGTGGTACACTGTAGTAGCCTACGAACCTCTCTCACCCACCCCCCACTTAAATCTTACCCCTACCCGTAACGTTCATGTAAGCATCTTTGCTAAACCCGCTCTCAACCCCCAATACATCTTAAGGCAGTTGATAACATGTATGAACCCCCCCCCCCCCACTTAAATCTAACCCTTACCTGTATGATTCGTATGAACAGGCTTACACGAAGCACGACAGCACGTCTTGTAGTAACTGATGTAGCTTAGCATACTAGCCTGATTCTCTTAAGCGCATGACACATTGGGAAAGTCACCTCTCAGTTCATCCCCGTACACACAGTCATCTGTGTAGGGAACCAGTGCAACATGTGTTAGTGTGTAGTACACACCTGTCTGACAATGTCACAATAATAAAGTCTTATTTAATGGTGTGTTAGATTAATGATAATTAACTAAATACAATTACTATCTTTTTGTGTCAGTGATAACCTATTACCTAACCCTATTTGAGGGTCACTTCATAATCTATTGAATAACTTAACCAATATTTATAGTTGTTTAAATGGTAGTGTATTATTAAATAAGAGATAAATGGCCTTTTGAGGAGAGATACAAAGGCGCTAGGTTGATAGTGTTGTCTTTTTCTCTAAGAATGTTAATGTAAAACATAAATGTGAGAATTATTTTAATCCTTTTAAATACATTTTAAACTGTTCACGGTTTTATTTTTTATGATAAAAGGAAAAAAACATTTTTTCATAGCTGAAAGGGACATTCTGTAGCTTTTTTAAAAAAAAATTTCCTACGTTAGCTCTCTTTGAATTTCAATGCCACAAGAAAAAAAAAAATTACGGCAAAGATAAACAAACATGAAAAAGGTTCTCCTTGTTGTTAACTTATAGTTACCTCGCTTGAACACATGTTTAAAAAAAAAAACAACTTTATTATCTAATATTAATATTTATTAACATTTATTAAAACTAAATAGATAAGTTTTAAGACTTTTCAGTATACAAATTTATATTTCATAAAATATATATTGCCAATAAATAACATTTAGTGCACAAAAAAACATAAAATGTAAATTTAAAAGAGAACTATTTTATTCCTATCAAATTCATTTTAAACTGTTCACGGTTTTAACTAAGATAAAAGGAAAAACATTTTAACAGCTGAAAGTGACATTCTGTAGCTTCTTTTTTAAAATTCCCTTAATTAACTCTCTTTGAATTTCAATGCCACAAGAAAAAAATATTTACGGTCTAAGGGAAACAAACATGAAAAAGGATCTCCTCGTAGTTAAGTTATGGTTACCTCGCTTGAATATGTTTTTAAAAAATATCTTTATTTTATAATATTTAGTAACATTTATTGATTCTAAATGAATAAATATTAAGACTTTTCAGTATTACAAATTTATATTTCATAAGATATATTGCCAATAAATTTTCTAAGCTTGCTCCTTTGAATTACAATGTTACAAGAAAAAAAATTACGGTCAAAGGGGAACAAACGTGAAAAAGGTTCAACTAGTAGTTTAGCCATTGTTACCTACCTTGAATATGTTTTTAAAAAAATAACCCTATATTATTTTTTTAAAAATTTATTGATCTTTATTCAAGTAAATAGAATATGACATGGGTCACAATATAATCTGTTGGATAACATTACTAATATTTAAGAAGAGACAAACGCTTTTCTTTACAGTTATTTAAATAGTTGTGTATTGTTAAATATTAAAGAGCATAATTTATTTTCTACATTTTAGCACATTATTACATAAAAGCTGTTTTAAGAAAAAAAAATTTCAGTACTTTAAATTATTATTATTTAAATAGAGATGCATGTCTAAATACCATTGCGCAACTCATGAACATGATAACGCGCGTATAATAGTGCGGAATAGTTGGATAAGACAGACTACTAATTTGGTCAAAATTTTAATTAATTCAAATTTGAAACGAATCTGTCAGAATTGCCCGAAATTTCGCTCGGGCGTTTCGATCTAGGCATATAGACAAACGACAGACTGTCCACAGACTGACGACAGACAGAAAAGGCGTGTTAAATAACAGCTTAGAAAAAATCAAGAACACCTGTCATGATAATATTCAATTTACGTAGTGTAGTTTTTGTCTTTTTATTTAAATACATTTTAAATTTTTTTTTAAATTAAAAAAAACAACAACTGACGCAGCGTTTTATGAGGTTTTCACCAACACGTTTCCGAGGTGTGTATATTTTAGACGTTTGCCTTCTTTTCTAGAACAGTGGTAACTAAATGTAAACAATGTCGGCACTTTGTTTCTTGGATCTTTGTTGTTAGGGCTAGTTTGTCCACATTACGAACCAGCATCTTAGGCGTAGCGAGGGGTGCGGAACGCACCGGGTGACATTATTTAGGGGGTGACACCAAGGCAAAAAAATAGCAAAATATATAGAGAAAAACTCGAGGTGGGGTGCAAATCGAAATTTTGAGGGGGGGGGGGGGGGCAAATCGAAAGTCTGAGGTTGGAAAATTTGAAAGTTTGTCCCCGGGAAGGGTTTCTACGCCTCTGGGGGGGGGGGGGGGTGACACTACTTCCGGTCACCGGAATCACTTAAAATTTGCCGTAAACCCGTGAATAAGATCTTATTTCTATTTATTTTAAATTTCGTCCATCTGTCTGGAACTTTACTCCGTACTATCGCTAATTTAAACACCAGAAAAACTTGAACTCTGATAAAGAACTACTAAATTTGATATAATATAAACGTATGACATTTCTTCAGGGGGTCATCGATAAATGACGCCATGCTTTTTTGCCGATTTTTACCCCCCCCCCCCCCCCCCCCCCCCTCCTCTCCGTCACACGTCGTCACACCTCAGCCTAAAACCCCCTTCAAAATCGCTGTTGAATTTTTTCTTAAAACATCGATATTTTTCCGAAATCTTGCCAGAACTCTGTCAACAGAGTATTTTAATCAATTCCTATTAGAATTTATTAAAACCGTTTTCTAAAACGCGAAATAACGGCTAAAATTCGTTTTTTAACACCATATAAAATATAAACCCTTTCCCGTCGTCACACACCGTCACAAAATTACGGACCCCCTCCCCCTACGAGTGTGACGTCATTTATGGACGACCCCCTCAATATTACTGTAACTACACAAGTTATGCTGTACATTGTCAGACACACAGACATGCAACGTCAAGTTGACCATGATTTTTATCCAAGGTGTTTTAATTTTATTCAGAGCCCCTTTTGCTTTGGCTTATCTATAGGCCTACTCCAACATGAGTTTTGCTTTCTTTAAGCTCCAGGCATGTTTGTCATGTTCCAAATCTCATGGTGCATTTTGGTAAAAGTTTAGCTTGGATAAATTGTTTAGATTTTGATCAACCAAATTTAAGTGAAAAACTAGTTCAACTTTTGCAAGCATACACTGCTTTAAAAAGTCTAGATCTATTAAAAACATACAGAAACATATACTAACAAATCAGGAATTAAATAAATAAAACACCGAATATCTTTTTTGTTTTACTGGATAGAGATCACCCACTCCGCAAATCAACATAACTAATTATGGTAATTTAAATAAAAAAAACTAAGAAAAAAACTTGTCTGAAATAATTATATTTAATATTTTTTACAATGTAAAGCAAAATGTAAAGTAAATGAGATCACTGATTTGTCTAAAACAATTTTTACATGCCTTCAAATAAGCGAATAAATAAAATTATGTACAATATTGTCATAACAGAATTGTGTATAAAAATGTAAAACAAAACATTAGAATTTTGATGACGTCATTGTTGTACCGGGGAGAGGAGGAGAGTAGTCCGCAGGTACGGCAGCACGCGTCACGTGCTGTACCGCAGGCGTTGGTGGTGTGGCACAGTGGGGGTATGAGGTCACCGTACTCACAGCCTGTGGAAGATGTGGAAAAGTTAGAGCACTGTTGGGTGGGAGTGATATGGTACACTGTAGTGATAAGGTGGGGGTACAATGTTCAGATGATATAAGGATGTTGTGGTACACTGTAGTGATGGGGTGGGGGTACAATGTTCAGATGATATAAGGATGTTGTGGTACACTGTAGTGATGTGGGGATGATATGATACACTGTAATGATGGGGTGGGGGTGTTGTGGTTCACTGTAGAGATGGTATAGGGGAGATATGGAACATTGCAATGATGGGGTGAGGGAGATATTGTACATCTACAGATGGAGTGGGGGTGATATGGTACATTGTACAAATGGGGTGGAGGTGATATAGAACACTTTAGTGATGGGTAGGGGTGATGTGGTATACTGTAGTGATGGGGTGTCTGTGGTATGGTACACTGTTATAATGAGGTAGGGGTGTTGTGGTACATTGTAGGGATGGGCAGGGAGTGATGTGGTACAATGTACTTATGAGGTGTGTGGTAATACGGTTTGCTGTACTGATTAGCCTTGTGGTAATATGGTACTCTTAGGTTATAGAGTAAAACTGTATAGTGTGATGATAGGGTATGGTACTCTTTACCCATGAGGATTAACGGAATAAGGGGGTCATCCATAAATGACGTCACACTCGTAGGGGGAGGGGGGTCCGTAATTTTGTGACGATGTGTGATGAGGGGGAGGTTCAGATGTTGCGACGTCACACTTTTGCATTATAAAAAAGCACTGTTAGAAAACGAATTTTAGACGTTATTTCACGTTTTAGATAACTGTTTTAATAAATTGTAATAGTTTAGACAAGATTTTAAAAAAAAAATATCTGTTTTAAAAAAATTCAACTGCAATTTTGTGGGGGGTTGTAGGTTGAGGTGTGACGTCATTTTACTGGGGGTCTGGCTTTTTGTGACGACGTGTGACGAAGGGGAGGGTGGGGGAGGTAAAAATCGTCAAAAAAAAGCATGACGTCATTTATGGATGACCCCTAAGCAATGGTTTAAAACGTAACAAAGCAATATCATGGTGGCTCAATGATAAAAACTATCTTTTAGTGTATGTTGGTTATATTAAAGTAATCACATTAATGGGTTGAATTATTCATGGTGTAAATTTTCAGAAAAAATAAATACTTTAAAGAAATCTATATCTACCCAGCTTATTAATATAAAACTATCACAACTTTATAAAATATAAATATCAATCATGCATGTACAGTTGTGTTGCTATTTCTTTTGACACAATTCTTACCTTTTACTGACGTTTTTGCATTGCGGCACGTTGCGCAGCATTTGGTGCGCACTTCAGGGTTGTAGCAAAAACTGGAATCAATAGCTATGGCTGCACAGTCGAGATTCACGATAACTTTACCCTGGGTATCTATACATACACTGGCACCTGGGGTAAAATAATATACAGAGCATATTGGATCAAAGTAAAAAATAAATTGATAGTCAAATTCAGAATCACACGCTTAGAAAGTAATTGGTGTATTAAAAATTAATATTTTAAAATAAAAAAATCTTGGCGTATTAAATAAAATAGTAGTTTAAATACATAAGGATGATTAAGATTTAGAATTTGCCTTAAGAAAAAAATTGAACAAATATATTTTTTTTTAAATCTTGACGTATTAATTAATATCCGTAATAATGATTTAGATTTAAATTTGACGTGAGAAAATGATTAGATAAATAATGTGCGTACTTGTCGTGGAAGAAGGAAACACAGTAGTCGAGAGACTAGTGTACGTCATAGTAGGTGTTGATGTGGTTGTTGACCTTGATGAGGTTGTTGTCGCTGTTGTGTTAGTAGTCGGTATCGTTGTTGTTGTTGGTTTAATTGTATTTGGTATATATGTAGTTGTTGTTAGTAAAGCTGTTGTTGCTGTTGTTTGTGAAGTTGTTGGTGTACTTGTTAATGGCTGTGTAAGTGTAATTGGTAAAGTTTTAGTTGTTGATGTACTTGTTGTTGTTGGTGTAGTTGTTGTTGTTGGTGTAGTTGTTGTTAGTGGTGTAGTTATTGTAGTTGTAGTTGCTGTTGGTGTATTTGTTGTTGGTGTAGTTGGTGTTGGTGTAGTTGTTATTGGTGTACTTGTAAATGGCTGTGTAGTTGTAATTGGTATAGTTGTAGTTGTTGTTGAAGTAATTGTTGTTGGTGTAGTTGTTGTTGTTGGTGTAGTTGTTGTTGTGGGTGTAGTTGTTGTAGGTGTAGTTGTCGTTGGTGGTGTGGTTGTTGTTGGTTTAGTTGTTGTTGATGTAGTTGCTGTTGTTGGTGTAGTTAATGTTGTGGATGTGGTTGTTAGTGAGGTTGGTTTTGGTGTAGTTGTTGTTGAGGGTGTAGTTGTTGGTGTTGGTGTAGTTGTTGTCGGTGGTGTAGTTGTGGGTGTAGTTGTTGTTGTTGGTGTAGTTGTTGTTGTGGTTGTAGTTGTTGGTGTTGGTGTAGTTGTTGTCGGTGGAGTAGTTGTGGGTGTAGTTGTAGTTGTTGGTGTAGTTGTTGTTGGTGTAGTTGTTGTTGTTGGTTTAGTTGTTGTTAGTGGTGTAGTTGTTGTTGGTGTTGGTGTAGTTGTTGTTGGTGTTGTAGTTGTGGGTGTAGTTGTGTGTGTAGTTGTTGTTGTTGGTGTAGTTGTTATTGGTGTTGTTGTTAGCGTAGTTGTTGTAGGTGGTGTAGTTGTTGTTGGTTTAGTTGTAGTTGGTGTAGTTGTTGTTGGTGTTGGTGTAGTTGTTGTGGGTGGAGTCGTTGTTGTTGGTGTAGTTGTTGTCGGTGGTGTAGTTGTGGGTGTAGTTGTTGTTGTTTGTGGTGGTGTTGTTGTTGGTTTAGTTGTTGTTGGTGTAGCTGTAGTTGTTGTCGGTGGTGTAGTTGTTGGTGTAGTTGTTGTTGTGGTTGTAGTTGTTGTTGGTGTAGTTGTTGTTGGTGTAGTGGTGGGTGTAGTTGTTGTAGGTGGTGTAGTTGTTGTTGGTTTAGTTGTAGTTGGTGTAGTTGTTGTTGGTGTTGGTGTAGTTGTTGTGGGTGGAGTCGTTGTTGTTGGTGTAGTTGTTGTCGGTGGTGTAGTTGTGGGTGTAGTTGTGGGTGTAGTTGTTGTCGGTGGTGTAGTTGTTGTCGGTGTCGTAGTTGTTGTCGGTGGTGTAGTTGTGGGTGTAGTTGTGGGTGTAGTTGTTGTCGGTGGTGTTGTTGTTGTCGGAGGTGTAGTTGTGGGTGAAGCTGTTGTTGGTTGTGTGGTTGTTGTTGGTTTAGCTGCTGTTGTTTGTGTAGTAGTTGTTGTTGCTGGTGTTGGTGTAGTTGTTGTTGGTAGTGTAGTTGTGGGTGTAGTTGTTGTTGTTTGTGGTGGTGTTGTTGTTGGTTTAGTTGTTGTTGGTGTAGCTGTAGTTGTTGTTGTTGGTGGAGTTGTTGATGCAGTTGTTGTTGGCTGTGTAGTTGTTATTGGTGGAATTGTTGTTAGTTTAGTTGGTACTTGTTGTTGGTGTAGTTGTTGTTGTAGATGTTGTTGTTAATAGTTTTGTTGTTGGTATAGCTGTTGTTGTTTGTAAAGTTGTTGTTGGCGTATTTGTTGTAGTTGGTGTAGTTGTAGTTGTTTTTGTAGTTGTTGTAAGTGTAGTAGTTGATGTTGTAGTGGTTGCTGTGGTTGGTGAAGTTGTTTTGGTTGTTATAGCTGTTTGTGTAGTTGTTGTTGGTGTTTGTGTTATGGTCTGTGCTGAAGTGTTCACGGCTTTTGTAGTTGATGCTGTTGTTGATACTGTTGTTGTTACAGTGTAGTTGCAAGTCCGACAGCAACCAGCCAGATTACTTGCAACAGTACAAGACGATGGCTTGCAGTCGATAAATTTATCTCCATACTCGCAACCTGTGTTGAAAAAAAATAACAATAAATTCGGTATACACATTAAAAAAAAACCTCCGATACCTATAGATTACGAAAACATGATGTATAATACAGTTCATTGATGATTTCTACCAGAGGCTGTACCTTCACAAAAATAACAGTATGGTTAATATACTTTATCTTTATGTATATATATATATATATATATATATATATATATATATATATATATATATATATATATATATATATACACACAACTAATACAGAGGTGTGCTGTGTCAAAGAGGCCTGGGGGGGGGGGGGGGAGGGGGGAGCGAAAGGGCGTTGAGGGGTGGAGCGCACACTTTAAATTTTCGGGGGGGGGGGAGGGCGGACACTGGTAAAAGTATATATTTTCTATATACATTCTATTTAGTTCGGGGGACGGGGGGGGGGGGGGGGGGGTAAAGAGGAAATTATGCCCGGATTATATTTAAATAATACGTTTATTAGCAAATCGTTTCGTATATAATGTTATTTTGTATTTTGAAATAGTTATAATATTTAAAAAAATAATGAAAATATGTAAAAAAAAATATGTAAGTAATCGTTACTCTGAATTATGAAACAATCGTCAATTTAAATTGTTCGGTTTATGGAACTCGAATACATCTCTATCAAGCAGTATTTTCTTTAATCAAAATTTATGTTTGCCATATTATTAGTGAGTAATTTTAAAAATATATATCAATTACACATTTCCCGAAAGAGCAACAAGTTCATTTTGAAGTTTTATAATACGAGGCTTTTGTATACAGTTGCACTACAGTAAAAAATAAAACGATTTAATAATGCAGTACTATTCAAATAACTATTATGTAACTAAAGAGTATATTTATTAATGTATTTAATGTATTTAGTAATATTTTAAAATCTGTTTTATATCAAAATGTTTTTTTTTTGCCTCAGACATATAATTTACATTGTCAGTTTGCTTTGCCGTGTTCGCTTTAGTATTAGTTTTCATCATCGGCGTGTGAGAAGAGATTTACAATATAATACTTCTTTCAGACAGCTGCTTTCAGGGGTCGTCCATAAATGACGTCACACTCGTAGAGAGGAGGGGGTTCAGTAATTTTGTGACGGTGTGTGATGAGGGGGGTGGTGGGGGGGGGGGGGGGGGTGGTCAGAAGGCGTTACGTCACACTTTTCCATTATAAAAAAGCAATGTTAGAAAACGAGTTTTAGCCGTTATTTCCCGTTTTAGAAAACTGTTTTAGAAAATTGTAATAGGAATTGATTAATATACTCTATGTTGACAGATTTTGGAAAAATATCGTATTTTAAGAAAATATCAACTGCAATTATGAGGGGGTTGTAGGCTGAGCTGTGACGTCATTTTGGGGGGCGTCTGGCTTTTTATGACGGTTTGTGAACCAAGGGAGGGCGGAAGGCGAAAATCGTCAAAAAAAGCGTGACGTCATTTATGGATGACCCCCTCATTCGTTGAAGATTATTTACTTACACACAATACAAAGCGACTAATTTCAATTATATTTTATTTTGTACACCTGAAAATGTAAATGTGTAATTAAATGGTGATTCAATGTTCTATGGAGAGATTACATTAAAGGGCATTTTTCTCCCGGTAGGATGGACTGGGCGTATATAGATAGAGATGAAATTAATTTTGGGATTAAAGAAATAAAATAGTGTAGTAACACCATGGATGTTTAGAGTAAAATCTTATAAAGTACCTTATATCAAGTTGTATAGAGTTACATTTTTTTTCGGTTGGGTGATTTGTCCTGTCACATGAAGTGAGTTATACATATTATTTTTTTTTCTCATAAGCGGGAAAGCTGATCAAAGACTGTATACAGTTACAAACTTTTTATTTTTTATTTATTTTTTATTTTTTTACATTTTTTTTTTTTACAGACAGTTAATTTCATTTGAGAATGGTAAGGTTAAGGATTATTGGGAGTAATGCGTTTATATCTATTTTAAACCTCTATAAAAAGGTATGTAATACTGATTCCAGGTTTTATATTTTAACTAGAGCTCCATAATAATTTTAAAGTTCAAGACATTTAATTGTAGACTAACAGCATTCACAAATAATTTATAATTAAATATTTAATTAAACTAATAATTAACAAAGCCTATTTTAATTTGTTTTTAATTGAATTTTTGAATATGTTTATATACTCTTGCGAAAATGGGTAATGGTTTACTCCCTTGATTAAAATAAAATGTATAAAAGCGAAATAGCGATCTCATTAAAAAATCAATGCTATTAAACTATTCTAATGTTAACAATGTAAAATATTACACACACGCACACACACACAAACACACACACACACATATATATATATATATATATATATATATATATATATATATATATATATATATATATATATATATATATATATGTGTGTGTGTGTGTGTGTGTGTGTGAAATTAAATGCGGCTGGGCAAACGGCTGACCACATCATCCGTTCATATACCAAGGTCATGAACAGTGCTACTTCCATGCATATTTTCGGGGAACGAAATAGAATGTATATACAAAATCCATACGTTTACAAGTGTCCGTACCCCCCCCCCCCCCACTCCACCGGCCCCGGAAAGTTAAGTCAGCCCCCCCCCCCCCCTCCGAAAGAAAAGTCTGAAAGAAACACTGGTCAAGCAGGATATGGCTCCTTAGATCTGAAAGAGGGAACTTAGTTTTATAGTATGTGGATAATTATTTGAATTTACGTTTAAACGATAACAAGATATACCGTCTTATTAAATACTATGATACTGATGGCAGGAATTCGTACTTCATTTTGTTTGACTTAGTAGTTCAACTTCTTTTCTCAAATGTTATCATCATGCTCTACTTTCCCTTTGTTAATTGTAAAAACACAATTAAGTATTACGCGTCAACATGTTGTGTGGTTGATGGCCCACTGTCTCAGACTTCAGCCTGTTTTTTTTTCTGGATTTGCTTCCGTAGCCTTTGTTTATACGGCTACAGGACATTACCCCCCCCCCCCCCCCCGGACACCCCCCCGGACATACCCCCCGTATTTACCCCCTGAAGCAATTACCCCCTGTCAATTACCCGCCTGGGGAATTACACCCCCCTCCCATCCTCCATAAAAGAATCCTGATTCTAACTTCAACTCCAATGAACAGGTTTTGTTCCTTCCCATAATTTTAGACTAACAGCTGTTCCATACGTATAACATTCCTTTGAGCAGTCTAGCAATCTATACACCCCCCCCCCCAAAACACGTGAGGTGTAATACAACTACAAAATCAATCCCCTACCTATAACTTACCGGTAGGCAAATGACCCTAAAAAATTCCTCTATTCAAATTCTTACTGATACAAGCAAAACTAAAAAAATAATGACATACTTTTTGTGTGATCTCATCTTTGAGTTGCAAATCAAACATAAATAAGTCCCCTATAACATTCATGTGTGCAGTCTAGCGATGCCCTACACCCCCCCCCCCCTCCAAAAGCACGTACGTTCAATCTCAAATAAATCACTTACATATACATTTTATGTAGGCAGACTTGCAATCTCCCCAAATAAGTAAAATGACGTCATGTAAAGACAGCCCCCCCCCCCATTATTTTATCCCATACCTGTGACATCATTTTTATAGGCAGTCTTGCGGTCCCTCGTCCCTCCCCTAATAATTTAGGTGACGTCATGGACGGACACTCCATCCCCTAATCAATTCCTAACTTGTAACATTCCTGAAATAAATCTCGCAGTCCGCTTTACCCTCAACGACATCATTACATCATGTACAGAACCCCCCCTCTAATATATCTCCTACTTGTAACATGAATTTAAGCAGTCTAGCAATCGCCTATAAACCTCTCACCCCATTCTCGTGACGTCATGTACTGACCCCCCCCCCCCCTTCCATTACACACTCTCGAAATAATCCTCAACTTGTCACATTGCTGTAAGTAGTCGACAAATCACCCTTTCATCCAAGTCTCATGACGGTATTTATAACCCCCACCCCCCACCCACACACACAAGCATACACACTCGAATGTCACCCCTACCTGTAACATTTCCCTCTACCCCTGTAAGGTACATGACATCATGTACTGACACCCCCCGCCCCTCCCGAATCTAACCCTACCTGTAGCATTCCTATACAAAACTTTACATTCCCTCGTCCCTCCCATAATACGTTACGTGACGTCATGTGTCATATACGGACACCGCCCCCCCTCATTTAATCATTTCCATTCCTGTATCATACCTGTAAGCAGTTTAGCAATCCCTTACACCCCAGGCTCATGATGTCACATACGGTCATCTCCCCTCCCCATTTCCCCCAAACTCACCCCTAACTTTAACGTTCCAATAAGCAGCCTTCCTCTCTACGCCAATAAGTTACATGACATCATGTACGGACCCCTTCCCTCACCCCCCTCCCCGAATCTCACCCCTACCTATAAACAGTCTAGAAATCCCCCTTTACACCACTCACCCCAGGCTTATGATGTCATATACAGACCCTTTGTGAAATTCATCCCCTACCCCAATAAATTACATGACATCAATTTACGGACCCCTCACCCCCCCCCCTTACCTGTCTAGCAATTTCCTTCACCCCAGGCTCATGGCGTCATATATGGACAACCCCCCCCCCCCCACACACATATGAACAGTCTAGAAATCACCTTTAAACCCGTCACTCCGGTCTAATGACGCCAACTCCACCCCCTCCCCGAATCTAAACCCTACATGTAACATAGTAACATTCCTGTAAGCAGCATTGCAGTCCCTCGTCCCTCCCTAAATCAGATACGTGACGTAATTTAACGCACGCCCCCCCCCCACCCACAATTTTCTCCCCCTCCCCCCAACACGTACCAATCCCCTACCTGTAACATTCCTATATGCAGCTTTGCAAGAAGCACAACAGTAGGTCTTGTAGTAGCTCCTGTAGCAGCTACCACTGGTCGCCTGAATCTTCTCGGCACACGACACATTGACGAAGTCCCCTCCCAGTTCGTCCCCGAACACACAGTCATCTGTGTAGAGAATCAGTGCAACATGTGTTAGTGTAAGGCATACAGAGGCGTCGCGATGGGGGGGGGGGGTGCGGACCGCACCGGGTGATACCATTTAGGAGGTGACACCATGGCGAAAAATTACAAAATATATAGTAGAAAAATGCTTTTTGACACTCGACCTCGCTACGTCACTGATGGTATACACTTGTCCGACTATGTCATAAAAATGGAGGCGTATTAAAAAGGGGTGTTAGATAAATGATAATTAACATGTGTTAGTGGCTTAAATTAGTAGTCTTAGAGGCTTAAAATTTTTTTAATATTCTAGAACTGATTATATAAAAGTTTATCTCCCTTGAATCAAATTTATAAAAACATATCTTGAGATGTCTTAGCCTCCCTTCACTTCTTCCTTAGATGATTCTATCGATCTTTTTTCAATGAGCTTTTTTTTTAGGTTTCTACTTATTGAAAATAAACATAATGACAAGCGATGGTAGTATGGACATTCAAGCTCCATAGAGCAATTCAAAATGGGCATTTAACTTGCTAGAAATTAACTGCATTATCTAGCTAGAAGAATACAACTCTGATTCTTTAGCAATAACATTGTCTTTTGCTGCATGGTTCAAAAACATTAAACAAAATTATTAAAGTTTGAATATACTTAGGTTTGACGAGCATTTAGACCATAGTGAGACCAAAAAAACTACTAAAAAGAGGGTAATTTTTAAACAAAATTATTTTTTATAAGTTTTGTATGACATTTTGTATGACATTAATTGTGTTGGTCGGCGTGGTCGAGTCGGTAAAGCTCATGGTTGCTAAACCGAAAAGTCTCGAGTTCGAACTCTCGGGCAGATGAGGCTCGTTAGCTGGGGACAGCCACTCTTCTAGGAGAGACAACTCCAAAATTAAACAACTGCTGCCTTGTAGTTTGTTCTTGGTTGGACAAAGGCTATGGAAGCAAATCCAAAAAGAAAAGCAGCAAAAAGAAAAGCAGGCTGAAATCGGAGTCAATGGCCTCAATGGCGCATAACCAGTTGACACGTATACTTAATTGTGTTGGAGGCGTGGTCGAGTCGGCAAAAAGCTCACGGTTGATAAATTCGAACAGTCTCGAGTTCAACCCCACTGGCAGATAAATCTCGATCCCCTTCAACACTAATAATTAAGAACGAAGAAGAAGAAGAAGAAGTATGACATATAAATAGAAGAAATATGTTAGTAAAAAGCTTTTAAACGTTTGTAATCTGCATAAAAAAAGTCTAAATGGCCTTCACAATGAATTTGAGAACATTTTTTTCTCTTCATTACTGGTCAAATTTTCTGGAGTCATGGTAAAGTTTGCTAGCAAGTGTTGAGCCATTTCTTCCTGACTTTATTTATTTTATATATACTCTTTGTTTAGGTAAATCTGTGTTCACGTGTGACCTTATCATTTCTGCTTAAACTAAATTCAGAATTTTAACAAATACCCAGAGGCGTAGCGAGGGGGGTGGGGTGGGGTACATATGTCCCCGGGCGCCGACCTTAGGGGGCGCTAAAATGGGTTGTAAAAACGAATTAAAATCTAATTTTAGCTGCAGTTTTACATTAGAAACATAAAAAATATATGAGTTGTGCAAATTGAAAGTTTGAGGGGGGGGGGGGGCAATTTGAAAATTGAAAGGTTGTTCCCGAGGGGGGCGCCAAATTGAAAGTTTGTCCCCGGGCGCCGGGAAGGGTCGCTACGCCTCTGCAAATACCCCATGGTAGGTCTCCAGAGTTTCTTCCAGGCATCTCTTTGGGTATCTATCCCCCCCCCCCCGAAGGAAATGGAATTTATATAGAAAATATATACTTTTAACAGTGTCCCTTCAACCCACGTAAATTTTAGTCCGCCCCCCCCCACCCCAAAAATTTAAAGTGCCCCCCCCCCCCTTTTTGGAGCAAAGAGTCTGGAAGAAACACTGTATGTAGGTCTCATACTGTGTTTAGCCAGGTTTCGTATTTTTAGTTTTTCTTTAATATTTTGCCACCACCAATGTATACAGTTTCTATCGTGGCCCTCGCCCCCTCTCCCCCCCCCCCCCATACGAAATATAATTTGTGTAAAAAAATATATACTTTTACCACTGTCCGCACCTTCTTCCGGAAAATTTTGTCTGCTCCCACACCCCAAAATTTTTAGTGCTCCTCTCCCAGCCCTCCCCCCCCCCCCACCCCCCCCCACCCACCCCCCCCCCCCCCCCACTCTAGAGAAAGAATTCAAAAACTCTGAAAGAAACACTGAATGTAGTTTAGGGAATTTTAAAACGCCCGAAAAGTACAAGATATTTAGCACTAAATTGTAGCTTGAACATTGCCTTAGTAATCAGTGGGTTTTCTTGGTACTTCAAGCCCTTTAACAAAGTTCACCAATTTGAATTTAGAACAAAAAAAATTAAGAGATGACGAAACTGTTTATGTAAATGTGAATGTGAAAAGCAGCTCTAGCTCACATTTAGAAAAGTTAAATGTTTAATAAATATAACAGTTATCTGTTTAAAATAGAGTCAAACAAAAAAAAAAATTTAAACGAAATATATCATTTAAACAGAACATTAATAAATCCTGTTTTATTTTGCATGTAAAATAGATAACAAAATCTAATTTTTATTTACATTTCTGCACAAGTAGTTTTCTTACCATTTTAAACAGATTTTTAAAAATATGTTTTAGGTTGTATCCCCTTAATGAAAAAAAATGGGAATTAAATGGCGCTATTTAAAATTAGTGAACAATATTTTGTAATCTGTCTCAACTTAATAAACAATAAGTAATACATTATTCTAATTATTAAAAGCTTAATTATATAAAATTATAATTACTTTTTTTTAAAAGTCGTTTCACATTTGGCACTTCTCCTAGCACTATTCATTAGGCGTACCTAAAAATTTTAAAACCACTGGTTATAATAATTCCAGTTAATGACGTTGTCCTGTTCATTATAGTTTTTGTTTGCATTTATTAATTTTGTTTCCCAAATTTACCCATCATTTTCTTGTTAATTCGGGACTTTTGCTTGGATTTATGTATTGGATTTCTCATTTTTATGTATTTGCTCATGTTGATAATTTCTATTGTTTGGATGTATAGTTCTGATTTTTTATCAGTAACCAATGTTTTCATGTTTCACATGAAATGAATATAGAACGGCGTGGCCTAGCAGTAGAGAGACTGCTAACCCGAATTCGAATCCGGGTTCAAGTCAGTATAATGTCCCAGATTATCTCTCCCCCCCCCCCTCTTCCCAGCTCTGATGGGTACCTAAATCAGGGAAAACATAGGCAGCTGGGCATAGTGCTGACCACCCTATCCCTTTGAAACAGTTGCACTCTACTTCATCTGGCCCATGTGTCTTGGGGCACGAACGGGAAAAGATGATGATGTTCGAATGCGTGTTTACAACCGTGATGACAGCTGTTGTTTTAGAGCAAAAACACCTCACTAAAACGTTTTAATAGCTTGTTTAATAAACCTAGTCAAACTGCTTAATAACTTCATTAACTTTACATTTATTTAATAACAGTAAAAAAAAGCACGGGGACTTGAGTTATAAAGTAGCGCAAAAAAGAAGAGGGAGGGGAGGGGTCATGATTGGGTGGAATAGCTTATGATTGCTAACCCTAATGTCCTGAGTTAGTACACCAGGTAGATAAAGCACGTTAGCTGTTGACAGCAACCAATGTAGTGGAGAAAAAAAAAACCTCCCAAATCAAACAAATTATGGGTTGGAGTTAGTCTTTAGTTGAGCTAAGGACATGGAAATGAATTCAGAAAAAAACATAAGGCTTTGGAGTCAACGGGCCAAACTACATATTGACGGTCCTAGGTGCTTTGACCATAGGGGTTTGACCTTAGAGGGGGTTTGACCACAGCGGGGCTTTGACCACAGAGGGAGGGGGGGGCATAATTTATAGATTTTAAAATTGAAATAATAAACTGCTATTTTAATTTTAATTTATGGTACAATTAATACCATTTTTACATGTTTCCTGAATGTCCATTAATAGAAATTATCATGTATTAAAATATCCAAGAACGATATGTTAGTCTCCACATAAAGGCTGGTGCTAGACCTCACAGATTTATTTTAAAAATAAACGTAACACAAATGCGACTTGAAACACGTTTAACAAATAAATAATGTAGATTTACTTGAAAATACAAAGCATATATAAAGGATAAAAAAGGCTAAATAACATGCCAACAGAATAGTCAAAGAAGTAATACTTGTATGGTTAACTAAATGACAGATGAATTACCATACTATTACATCCTGCCGCAATTTAAAATATAATTACACAACTTTTAAAATTAATCCTTACCATATAAGGACAAAGCGCTTATTATCAAACGCCAGCATTGGACAAACCACCTGTGATCAAAGACCCTATATGGACAAAACACCTGTGATCAAAGACCCTATGTGGACAAAACACCTGTGATCAAAGACCCTATGTGGCCAAAACACCTGTGATCAAAGACCCTATATGGACAAAACACCTGTGATCAAAGACCCTATATGGCTAAAACACCTGTGATCAAAGCCGTACAGCGCTTGAGATGAAACACCCGTTGACACACCACCTGTGATTAAAGACCCTCTGCTGAGAAAACACCTGTGGTCAAAGCCCCTATGGTCAAAGCTCCTATGGTCAAACCACCTATGGTCAAAAACCCCCAATGGTCAAAACCCCTATGGAAAAAGCACCTGTGGTCAAAGGTCCGCGCACCATGTTGACGTTATACTTACTTATGTTAGAGGAAATGATCACAATTAATACAGTTAAGAAAGAAATAGTGATGATGAATATTAGATAGGCAAAAGCCGTTTTTTTCTGCTTTTTTTAACCACTTAGATCACATTTTTATTTATTTATTATTAAATACTTTTATATTCAATAACACAAATTGGATCAACATATTTGTGTGTAGGCCATAGTCTGCCATTAACCTGTTAAATATATTCAAAATCGGGTTTTACATATAAAGGAGGAACCTATTAAAGTAAATTATTTTATAATACATACAGCCTGAAAATCAGTTGGGAAATCAAGTAGGAAATGTGTTAAAGAAAATAATAATAAAAGGGGAGACAAATGTTAATCCGGGGTGCGGGTCATAGTTAGAGAGCATTTTGGATTTGGGGAAGTTTGAGGTTGGACATTTCGTATAATAAATTACACACAACAAAATTTGCAAAATAAGATAACAATAAAGTCTATTGTGAACAAACACAAGTCTATAAAGAAGTATTTGTTAAATCTTATAGGTAGGTTTTTACAAAACTGTCAAAATATTTGCATAAATCGTAAAGAAAAATAAAATTTGTCAAAATTATCACAAAACATTAAATATTCATGTTTAAAATAGATTATGATTTTAGTCATATTCTGTTAAATACATTTTCGATGTACTTATTACTGCTTTTGGGTTCAATGTTTTAAGTTATATCCCTTGAAATCTTTACATAACGAAATGGGAAGCTACTCACACAATTTAAAATTCATTGCATCTCAGCTCCAGTATTCGATATTACAACGTTCCTTAACTTAATAATCAATAATGTAATATATTTACATATCTTTGTTGGGTTCAATGACAAATGATGTCAGGACAAATGATCTCAGACAAAATATCCCAGATAAAATATCTCACAGAAAAATCGACTAAAATATTACTAAATCCTATAACTATTTTACTGTGAGATATGAAACAATTTAAAAGATATGCTTTAGGTTGTATCTCCTAACATATTAATCTAATTAAAATGGGAATTCACTGGCGCTATTTAAAATTTATGAACAATACTTTGTAATCTGCCTCAACTTAACAGCCAATAAGTAATACATTATTATACTAATTATTAAAAGCTTAATTATATAATTACTTATATTTTTAAGTTGTTACACATTTGGCAATTCTCCTAGCACTATTCATTAGGCGTACCTAAAAATTTTAAAACCACTGGTTATAATAATTCCAGTTAATGACGTTGTCCTGTTCATTATAGTTTTTGTTTTCATTTATTAATTTTGTTTCCCAAATTTACCCATCATTTTCTTGTTAATTCGGGACTTTTGTTTGGATTTATGTATTGGATTTCTCATTTTATGTATTTGCTCATATTGATAATTTCTATTGTTTGGATGTATAGTTCTGATTTTTTATAAGTACCCAACATTTTCATGTTTCGCATGAAATGCATATAGAACGGCGTGGCCTAGCGGTAGAGAGACTGCTAACCCGAATTCGAATCCGGGTTCAAGTCAGTATAATGTCCCAGATTTCCTCCCCCCCCCCTTCCCAGCTCTGATGGGTACCTAAATCAGGGAAAACATAGGCAGCTAGGCATAGTGCTGACCACCCTATCCATTTGAAACAGTTGCACTCTACTTCATCTGGCCCATGTGTCTTGGGCACGAACGGGAAAAGATGATGATGTTCGAATGCGTGTTTACAACCGTGATGACAGCAGTTGTTTTAGAGCAACTATACCTCACTAAAACGTTTAAATAGCTTGTTTAATAACCTAGTCCAACTGTTTAATAACTTCATTAACTTTAAATGTATTTAATAACAGTAACAAAAGGCACGAGGGACTTGAGTTATAAAGTTGCTCAGAAAATAAGAAGAGGGGGGGGGGTCATGATTGGACGAAATAGCTTACAATTGCTAACCCTAATGTCCCGAGTTAGTACACTCGGGTAGATAAAGCACGTTAGCTGTTGACAGCTACCTATGTAGTAGAGAAAAAAACCCTCCCAAATCAAACAAATTATTGGTTGGAGTTAGTCCTTTTTTAAGCTAAGGATATGGAAATGAATTCAGAAAGAACATAAGGCTTTGGAGTCAACGGGCCAAACTACATATTGACGGTCCTAGGTGCTTTGACCATAGGGGTTTGACCTTAGAGGGGGTTTGACCACAGCGGGGCTTTGACCACAGAGGGAGGGGGGGGGGGCATAATTTATAGATTTTAAAATTGAAATAATAAACTGCTATTTTAATTTTAATTTATGATACAATTAATACCATTTTTACATGTTTCCTGAATGTCCATTAATAGAAATTAACATGTATTAAAATAGTCAAGAACGATATGTTAGTCTCCACATAAAGGCTGGTGCTAGACCTCATATATTTATTTTAAATATAAACGGAACACAAATGCGACATACAATACGTTTAACAAATAAATAATGTAGATTTACTTGAAAATAAATAGCATATATAAAGGATAAAAAAGGATAAAAAACATGCCAACAGAATAGTCAAAGAAGTAATACTTGTATGGTTAACTAAATGACAGATGAATTAACATACTATTACATCCTGCCGCAATTTAAAATATAATTACACAACTTTTAAAATTAATCCTTACCATATAAGGACAAAGCGATTGTTATCAAACGCCAGCATTGGACAAACCACATGTGATCAAAGACCCTATATGGACAAAACAACTGTGATCAAAGACCCTATATGGACAAAACACCTGTGATCAAAGACCCTATATGGCTAAAACACCTGTGATCAAAGACCCTATATGGCCAAAACACCTGTGATCAAAGCCGCACACAGCGCTTGTGATAAAACACCCGTTGACAAACCACCTGTGATCAATGACCCTCTGCTGAGAAAACACCTGTGGTCAAACCCCCTATGGTGAAAGCTCCTATGGTCAAAGCTCCGTTGTGGTCAAAGCCCCGCTGTGGTCAAACCCCCTATGGTCAAAACCCCTATGGTCAAAGTACCTGTGGTCAAAGGTCCGCGCACCATATTGACGTTATACTTACTTATGTTAGAGGAAATTATCACAATTAACACAGTTATGAACTAAAGACTGATGATGAATATCAGATGGGCAAAAGCCGTTTTTTTTTTGTCTGCTTTTTTTTTAATGTAACCACTGAGATCACATTTTTATTTATTTATTATTAAATACTTTTATATTCAATAACACAAAATGGATCAACATATTCGTGTGTAGGCCCTATGCCATAGCCTGCCATTAACCTGTTAAACATATTTAAAATCGAGTTTTACATATAAAGGCGAAACCTATTAAAGTAAATTATTTTATAATACATACAGCGTGAAAATCAGTTGGGAAATCAAGTAGGAAATGTGTTAAAGAAAATAATAATAAAAGGGGAGACAAATGTAAGTTCGGGTGCGGGTCATGGTTAGAGAGCAAATAGAATTTGGGGAAGTTTGAGGTTGGACATTTCGTATAATAAATTACTTTTTTTTTCTTGAACGACATATTTATTTACATTTTACATTAATTTAAAGTTACATCAAATATGGATTGCAATTATCACTTATTCATTAAATAAAATAAATAGGCTGCAATATATAATTAATAATTGGAAAGTTTATCAAATGCATTATCTTCAAATTTTACAGCTCTGAAGATTTTTATTTTAAATATCATTAGCATTTTTAGATTAGACTATGTTAAATTTAATACAGTTTTCTATTTTAAAATTGTATTTTTTTATCTTAAAAAAGATTATTTCTGTCAACTACATGAGATTGTTTTAATAATAATGTAGCAAAATGTGAAGATACAGTCTGTTTTTTGCGTGTTAAAAAGACTTAAATCTTATATAATGGATAGGTAATTTTAAAATCTGGAGGTTTCTATTCTGTATTAAAAATCAGTCTTCTTTCTATTTGCCAGATAAGTTTTCACATTAGGATTACTTTCAATTTTCTTAACTAACCCATCCACTAATGGATGCTTGGAAGTGCTGAGGACTCCTCTGCCTATCATCATGGCGATGAGGTCATAGATGCAGAAGTCTGCAAGTGTTAACGTTGTGCCAAAGAAATATCCTGTTCTTGTTTCTTTCAAAAGTTTTTAAAATATGTCTAAGTACTTGGGCACCTCTACTTCTTTGAGCTCTTTCTCATACACACTCTGTTATTCATTTAATTATTAAAACGATATTTTATTAGCTAAGTTTAATAAATTACACTGCAACAACTATTGTAATATCAACAACAACACCGTTGATAGTGAACAAACTCAAGTCTATAAATAAGTATTTGTTAAAACTTATAGGTAGATTTTTACAAAAGTGTCAAAATATTTTTAAAAGTCGTAAAGAAAAATAAAATTTGTCAAAATTATCACAAAACCGTAAATATTCATGTTTAAAATAGATTACGATTTTATTCATATTCTGTTAAATACATTTTCAATGTATTTATTACAGCTGTTGGGTACAATGCCTTAAGTTATATCCCTTGAAATCTTTATACAACGAAATGGGAAGTAACTAGCACAATTCATTGCATCTCAATACCAGTATTCAATATTGCAACGTGCCTTAACTTAATAATCAATGATGTAGTATATTAATATATCTTTATTGGGTTCCATGACATATGATCTCAGGACAAATGATCTCAGGACAAATGATCCCAGACAAAATATCTCACAGACAAATAGACCAAAGTAATCCTAAATACAATAGTTATTATTACTTATTATAGTTATTTTACTGTGTGATATTTTGTCTGAGATATTTTGTCCATGGTAAAATTTGTCCTGATATATGTTGTTCGTGAGATTATTTTCCTTGAGATAATTTGTCCTGAGGTCATTTGTCCTGTCACCCATTATTGAAAACTACAGTTATATACATAATGTATAACATATATCTTCATATTTTGAATGTTAAAGCTTTGGTACCTCCCTAACATTAATGAGATTCACAGTTTTGTAAGCGCGGCTTTAATGCGTGTAATTTACAATAATTGTGTTTGTTTCAATGTTGAATCAGGGTGGAAAATATTTTTAAAAGTAAATTGGTCTTTTGAAAAAGCAAAAACTGTTTTTAAGAGGGGGTGGGGGGATGTAGGTTGATTGTGACATCGTCTTAGGGATTTAGGGGAGGGGGTCTAGCTTTTTATGCCGTTGTGTGTTGATGGGGAGGGGGATCCACATTTTTTTTTTAAACAAGACCTCTTAGCATTGATTCGGACTATACCGGCATAGGTCAAGACAGATATCACTAAGCATGGCAACCCAGGATCACTGTATCTAATGCCGTGGTAATGCCCTAATGATTTCACTTCTCCGGGTATCTAATGCCGTGGTAATGCCCTAATGATTTCACTTCTCCGGGTATCTAATGCCGTGGTAATGCCCTAATGATTTCACTTCTCCGGGTGTACCCCTTTGTCTTCCGATGCAAAAAGGAGCCATACATAACATCATTTACCAACGTTGGAATAAAAATGAAAGATGCAAACAATAGATTGACTTACCATCAACAACGGGGGCGGCGTCATCAGCAACACATTCTCCAAGTCGGCATAACTGTGTATGTAAAAGCACACAAATGTTTGTACTTGTGAGTTATCTTTCCTTACTTTTCTAAAATCATCACTCCAAATCACAATAGAAAACAGATAAATAAATCAATTGAAATTAAATAAAAAAATATCACCCATTGATGAATGTTATATACATTGCTATTCTATTCATTTACTTCCTAGTTCTTTAATGAAAATAATGGAGGGAATTTTCTCCAAATCTATCTCGTCAATAGTTTATTCTACATAAATGGACTTCAGCCTGCTTTTTTTTCTTTCCCGTTTGCTATCAAAACGTTAGTCCAAACAAGAAAAATCTGCAAGGCAGCAGTTGTTTGATTTTGAAGTTTATTTCTAAAAAAAAACTGCTATCCTTAGATAACAAGCCTTATGTGCCCGAGTTCGGATTCGGGTCAAATGGAGTTAACGCTGTCTCATAATATTCTAAGTCTGATTAAATTTAATTCATAATTCCTTATTCTATCATTTATAAGCCAAGGTATACTTTTGTTAATTAATTAAACAAAGAAAGTACAATTTCAGACTAAAGTGTTCACTGGGCAGATGAAGTTGATTTTTCCGATTTTTAAATATCTAGGTTATAAGAATTGTGTTGTTTTCACTATATCCCACAACTTTTACGATAAAAGTTGGGTACCTTTTAGAGCTGGGTGGACTCAGGGAAGTCGTAGAAATTCGACCCCGTGAACTCGATTCTTCCGTTCTGCTGCTTTTCCCCTCCCACCCTTCCACCCTCCTTCCCTCCCACTTTCTCCCCCACCCCCATTTATAAAAAAAAAATTATTTGGGTAATTGGTGTTGGGTGGGGCTGTGTGGGTAGGGATAGAACATTCTTTGGGACGCTTTCTGTTCAAATATACGTTTGACATGATTTCCTGATACGGGGATGATCGGTGAGTAATAAGCACTGGAAACATTCGACATAATTACCTCCCTTTGCACTGCTGGATATGGGGCTGGTAAGTAGGTCACCAACCAGTTCTACGGCTCAATAAAACCTGCATGAGATATAGAACCGGTTGGTGACCTACTTACCAGCCCTATAACGTATTTTAAAAACGAAACAAGAGTTATGTACCTTGCCACTGCCGCAGGTCGTACCGTCCATTGCCTGCGTCAGGTAACACAGGTTGGGGACTGGGCTGTAACAGTACAACTTCCTGCAGTAATCAACTGGGTTAGACAACTAGATGAAGATAAAAAAACAACAGGTTTTATTTTTATTTATTTTTAAATTTTAAGCATATCGTGTGTTAAAATTGGTCTGACTTTCTATTCATCAATTACTTGGTGATTGAACAGAGAAATACAATGTAAAAATGTTGATAAGAGTAGGCTTGTGGTAATGAAGGGGGTATGGTGGATGTGATGACATAAGGTAATATTTGGGTTAATATAAAACAGAGTTATTTATAGAAGGGTGATTGATCTTGGATTAAGGTGGTGGGGGTATGTTCTATATACGGGCAATATAAAGCAATAGTAAAGAATCCTCTTTAGACCTAGCAATCCATTGGGCAGATGAAGTAGAGTTCATATGTTTTTTACCTCGACACATGAAGAAAAGTTGTGGTCATCACTTTGTATAGTCGCCTTTACTTTCTCTAACATGATTTAGGTACCCATCCGATCTGGTGGACTCAGGGACGTTCTACGGACTGACCCGAATTCAAACTCAAGACTATCGGGTCAGCAGCCTAGCGCTCTACCGCTTAAGCCCATGGCGTCCCACGCCAAAAGCAATACTTAGTAATTTTTTTTGCTTAACCGGCGAAGTAGGAGAGAGAGATCACGACATATAGTTAACCAATGATCTTTGTACTTTATTCGACAATTTTTTTTATTCATGGGAAGAATGGGGTTACTCTCTTGGTTATTTACAGTGTGAAATCAGAGGGTGGGGTTAATGTTGAGCTTGGGGGTATTACCGTTGGATTCCCAGAAAAATGCGCATCAAAAAATAACCAACCGAAACCTTAAAACCTTCGCTTAGATAAAAAATGTTCTAATACGAATTCAATATACTAACACTTTCATTTGGGAAGGCTTGTGGAAAATTATTTTAGTGTTCTAGAATGTACACATTTTCTATTCTTTGATACCGCCTTTAAATTATTTAACAAAAAAAAAAAAAAAAAACAGCGCACTTTGATACGTAGTTTCCGATCATATATTATTTCTTTGCGTTTTTGTGTTGTCCCCCTTTGAAAGCTATCTTACCCTACAGTCGTACGAATCTGGCCCGTAGGTTAGCACACACTGCTGGGAGGGTGAGTACCCCAGCCCAGGTAAATAGTCCTTTACATCCGGGATAGTTGTGTCTTTGGCTAACTGTGTGCTTAAACACTCCACTCCACTCCTGAAATAGCAACGGGAGTGTTTTTTTTTATTTATTTACAAGGTTAAAAATAGACATTGGGGAAAACCAAGATACGCACATTGGTATTTAAAAAAAAAAATGTATGAAATTCGACTTGAATAAATACGTGAGGTACAAAATATCTAATTATATCTTCATCAGTAGCAAAACTTTTTTTAGGACTGGCATGTTCGGGTCGGGAAAGTTCATGGCTGCTAAACCGAAATGTCCCGAGTTCGAAACCTCAGACTGCTGTAGCTGGGGACAGCAACTCATCTAGGAGAGAAAACTCCAAATCAAACAACTGATGCTAACACTGAGCGTATGACCTTCTAGTAAAGGTCACCGGCCAGGTCCAAAGAGTTTCTACATGAACTTCATCGACCACGTGTTCGTGACTAAGGCGATCCACCTAGATGGAGGCATCCGGTTGTGGTCAGGAATGGAGAAAGGTGGGCGCCTTAGACCCACCTCAAATTTGTTGTGCCCCCACGATCATCGAGTATTGCAGGATTTTATTTATTTTATTATTTACGGCTTTGTAAGTATGGCACTGATCATTGTTTCTCGTGTTTATAATTTAGATTTAATAGGTGGTACAGTTGCATAATTTATATTTAATAACATTTAGTTATAGACACGAGAAAAGCAGATATTGAAACACCAAATTCTATTTTCCTTACTACATTTTTAAAAGTGAGTTGATGTATGTCGTAAAATAACTGATGCTGCAGATATTGAAACATCAAATTCTATTTTCGGCTTACCTAGTTTTTATAAGTGAGTTGTTTGTCATAAAATAACTGATGCTGCAGATATTGAAACATCAAATTCTATTTTCGGCTTACCCAGTTTTTATAAGTGAGTTGTTTGTCATAAAATAACTGATGCTGCAGATATTGAAACATCAAATTCTATTTTCGGCTTACCCAGTTTTTATAAGTGAGTTGTTTGTCATAAAATAACTGATGCTGCAGATATTGAAACACCAAACTCTATTTTACTTACTCAGTTTTTAAAAGTGAGTTGACGTATGTCATAAAATAACTGATGCTGCAGATATTGAAACATCAAATTCTATTTTCGGCTTACCTAGTTTTTAAAAGTGAGTTGACGTATGTCGTAAAATAACTGATGCTGCAGTTATTGAAGCATAAAATTCTATTTTCCTTACCCAGTTTTCAAAAGTGAGTTGACGTATGTCGTAAAATAACTGATGCTGCAGATATTGAAACATCAAATTCTATTTTCGGCTTTTCCAGTTTTTAAAAGTGAGTTGACGTATGTCGTAAAATAACTGATGCTGCAGATATTGAAACATCAAATTCTATTTTCGGCTTTTCCAGTTTTTAAAAGTGAGTTGACGTATGTCGTAAAATAACTGATGCTGCAGATATTGAAACATCAAATTCTATTTTCGGCTTTCCCAGTTTTTAAAAGTGAGTTGACGTATGTCGTAAAATAACTGATGCTGCAGATATTGAAACATCAAATTCTATTTTCGGCTTTCCCAGTTTTTAAAAGTGAATTGACCTTTTTCGTAAAATAACTGATGCTGCAGATATTGAAACATCAAATTCTATTTTCGGCTTTCCCAGTTTTTAAAAGTGAGTTGACGTATGTCGTAAAATAACTGATGCTGCAGATATTGAAACATCAAATTCTATTTTCGGCTTTCCCAGTTTTTAAAAGTGAATTGACCTTTTTCGTAAAATAACTGATGCTGCAGATATTAAAACATCAAATTCTATTTTCCGTACTCAGTTTTCAAAAGTGAGTTGACGTATGTCGTAAAATAACTGATGCTGCAGATATTGAAACACCAAATTCTATTTTCCTTACCCAGTTTTCAAAAGTGAGTTGACGTATGTCGTAAAATAACTGATGCTGCAGTTATTGAAACATCAAATTCTATTTTCGGCTTACCTAGTTTTTAAAAGTGAGTTGACATAGCCTATGTCGTAAAATAGCTGATGCTGCAGTTATTGAAACATCAAATTCAATTTTCCTTACCCAGTTTTCAAAAGTGAGTTGACGTATGTCGTAAAATAACTGATGCTGCAGTTATTGAAACATCAAATTCTATTTTCGGCTTACCTAGTTTTTAAAAGTGAGTTGACGTAGCCTATGTCGTAAAATAGCTGATGCTGCAGTTATTGAAACATCAAATTCTATTTTCCTTAACCATTTTTTAAAAGTGAGCTGACGTATGTCGTAAGTTAACTGATGCTGCAGATATTGAAACATCAAATTCTATTTTCCTTACCCAGTTTGTAAAAGTGAGTTGATGTATGTCGTAAAATAACTGATGCTGCAGTTATTGAAACATCATATTCTATTTTCGGCTTACCCAGTTGTCAAAAGTGAGCTGACTTATGTCGTAAAATAACTGATGCTGCAGTTATTGAAACATCAAATTCTATTTTCCTTACTCAGTTTTTAAAAGTGAGTTGACGTATGTCGTAAAATAACTGATGCCTCAGTTATTAAAACATCAAATTCTATTTTCCTTACCCAGTTTTTAAAAGTGAGTTGACGTATGTCGTAAAATAAATGATGTTGCAGATATTGAAACACCAAATTCTATTTTCCTTACCCAGTTTTTAAAAGTGAGTTGACGTATGTCGTAAAATAACTGATGCTGTAGATATTGAAACATCAAATTCTATTTTCCTTACCCAGTTGTCAAAAGTGAGTTGACGTATGTCGTAAAATAACTGATGCTGCAGGTATTGAAACATCAAATTCTATTTTCCTTACCCAGTTTTTAAAAGTGAGTTGACGTATGTCGTAAAATTACTAATGCTGTAGATATTGAAACATCAAATTCTATTTTCCTTACCCAGTTGTCAAAAGTGAGTTGACGTATGTCGTAAAATAACTGATGCTGCAGGTATTGAAACATCAAATTCTATTTTCCTTACCCAGTTTTTAAAAGTGAGTTGACGTATGTCGTAAAATTACTAATGCTGCAGTTATTGAAACATCAAATTCTATTTTCCTTACCCAGTTTTTAAAAGTGAGTTGACGTATGTCGTAAAATAACTGATGCTGCAGATATTGAAACATCAAATTCTATTTTCCTTACCCGGTTGTCAAAAGTGAGTTGACGTATGTCGTAAAATAACTGATGCTGCAGTTATTGAAACATCAAATTCTATTTTCGGCTTACCTAGTTTTTAAAAGTGAGTTGACGTAGCCTATGTCGTAAAATAGCTGATGCTGCAGTTATTGAAACATCAAATTCAATTTTCCTTACCCAGTTTTCAAAAGTGAGTTGACGTATGTCGTAAAATAACTGATGCTGCAGTTATTGAAACATCAAATTCTATTTTCGGCTTACCTAGTTTTTAAAAGTGAGTTGACGTAGCCTATGTCGTAAAATAGCTGATGCTGAAGTTATTGAAACATCAAATTCTATTTTCGGCTTTCCCAGTTTTTAAAAGTGAGTTGACGTATGTCGTAAAATAACTGATGCTGCAGATAATGAAACATCAAATTCTATTTTCCTTACCCAGTTGTCAAAAGTGAGTTGATGTATGTCGTAAAATAACTGATGCTGCAGTTATTAAAACATCAAATTCTATTTTCCTTACTCCGTTTTTAAATGTGAGTTGACGTATGTCGTAAAATAACTGATGCTGCAGATATTGAAACATCAAATTCTATTTTCCTACCTCAGTTTTTAAAATTGAGTTGACGTATGTCGTAAAAAAAACTGATGCTGCAGTTATTGAAACATCAAATTCTATTTTCCTACCTCAGTTTTTAAAAGTGAGTTGACGTATGTCGTAAAATAACTGATGCTGCAGTTATTGAAACATCACATTCTATTTTCCTTACCCAGTTGTCAAAAGTGAGTTGACGTATGTCGTAAAATAGCTGATGCTGCAGTTGGAGAATCTCCAAGGGTTGAACATCGTTGCTGTTGTTTCAGTGGTGCTGGAACCGGCCATGATGTAGCGGTCGGTGACCGAGCAGTTGTTGCCTTCACCGTCATGCTGGGCCGAGAGACTGGTTGACGCAGACGACACAAAAATGGAGGAATGTTAAGAGCAATTTTAGTTTTCCCAGTCAATAAAAAGATTGAAAAAATTAAAAAAGAAGACAAAAAAATTAAAAAATAAAATTAAAAAATAAATAGAAGTAATTTTACAATAAAATTGTTAATTTTTAATTATGCAAATAAAGGTTTTGCAAAACCTCACAAAATGTAGTTCTATTTTTAAGACTTAAAAATAATTATACATTTTTTGTCTCACGTTTTTTGTCAAATTTTTAGCATTAAAAACAACAGTTTCATAACTAGTTATATTTCTGGATATAACTTAACTACACCAGGTTACAAAGATACTAATGTTTCTTAACCTTTGGACATACTGAACCCCGCCAGTTTTATATGCGCAATCATCAAACCCTTCTTTATAGTTCGATCTCTATCCCTAATCAAATTACTAACACAAACTAAATACGTAACCCTAACTCATACCAACATAACCGGTTGGGGAAACTTAGCTCCATAGCGGATAGCGCCATGCAGGTGAAAATATTGCCCAGGACGGGCACCCCCTTTAGCTACGCCACTATAAATTCCTTCACTTACCTATGACCCGGACACCCCCTTTTTCTACGCCACTGCAAATCCCTTCACTTACCTATGAACCCGGACTCCCCCTTTAGCTACGCCACTGTAAATCCCTTCACTTACCTATGACCCCGGACACCCCTTTAGTTACGCCACTGTGAATCCCTTCACTTACCTATGACCCCGGACACCCCTTTAGTTACGCCACTGTGAATCCCTTCACTTACCTATGCCCCAACTCATGAGTGGCAGTAGAGATACACCTGTAGTTGCCCATGTCCTCTATCACAGACGTGCTGTCTCCATTGGTACGGCAGGTGGTAGCAACATAGGCACGACCTAAACAAACCACACATTAAATTTAGCAGCGAGTATATTTTCCACACTGCATAGCAGAACAAACTTGTGTCTTGAATGTTCAGCCATATTGGAGAACAATACAATATCGTGCAGTGTTCTACAATATGGTGGAGCAGTACAGATTCTAGACGTTTTTTTTTCTCTGCGGGTAATTTGTTTAACATAATCGTTGATATCAGGGTAATACTTAATGTTAAGGTATCGCGTGAGGTTTGTAGTTAATGTCTAGGCTAGAGTTATGACCATAAGTTATAGCTATATAAACTATATAAGTACCACTATTAAAATGTTTTTAAATATAAAGTTACACTTTCTGACCTTGCGCTGAATAGTGCAGATGAAGCAGAGTTTATCTGCTCTTGTAATAGTATCTATACATTTTAGTTCTAAGTTTATCTCAAACTATGCTGAAATTTGAGGTATTTTTGTCTACTCTCCTACATATTATGCTGTTAAATGGAGAACGTCCAGCGCACTCACACCCCCTCGCCCCCGATAAAATAGAAAGATATGTAATTTATATATATATATATATATATATATATATATATATATATATATATATATATATATATATATATATATATATATGTCAACCCCCTCTCGTTTAGGTTAAATATATTGTACGATATTTAATGAAACAATACAGGCCTACTTGAGAATCTTTAAAATAAAATAGACTTTAAATATATGTATATATATATATATATATATATATGTATATATATATGGTTCCATGACAAATGATCTCAGGACAAATGATCTCAGACAAAATATCTCAGACAAAATATCTCACGGACAAATGATCTCAGGACAAATGATCTCAGGACAAATGATCTCAAGGACAAATGATCTCACGGACAAAAGATACCAGGACAAAATATATCAGGACAAATGATACCATGGACAAATGATCTCAGACAAAATATCTCAGACAAAATATCTCACAGCGAAATTTTAATAGTATTTACGATGATTTTAGTTGAACTTTTTAAAATTGACTGTTAATATGGTTTTGTTTACTTTTTTATGTAAAATAATTGTGCATAAAATGAATCAGTGAAACCTAAAAAAAACATCAAAAGGTGTATTAAGCTATTGTAGTAGCATTTGATTTGAAAAAATAAATATTAAAACAAACTTACTCTTTTAGCCTGAAAGGTATAATAAATGATAATGTATAAAACAAATAAAGTAACGGTAGCTACACAACATTAATGTTCATAAAACGCGAAATATCTTTCAAAAATTTGAATGGGTCTTAAGGTTCGTAACGTTAAACTATTGTTTTTATTACATCATCAACACAAACATAACGTGTAAGTTTCTTTTCTGGTAGGTACATCGTTATGATCACACCTCTCCAATACTATGTGATCATCTATTGTGTGAACTCTTGCTCGACATGTCCTAATTTCACATTTCCAAATCTCTTTGCCTGCTTATGGTAAACATAAATTCACCAGAAACTAATGTCCTAATACCTTTCTGCGAGGTAACGAAAGAGACCATAGCAAAGCAATCACCATTAATACTGCTTTGTTTGATGCACATCGCTCCGCGATGACCGCTGTCGTTTAAATAAGCATTAGTCACTTAATCACTAAGGTGTGACCGACGCATAACAATGGACTTTATATGCTAGTCGTATTGTCCATGGAGGGTGGATGTCTTTCCCTTAAGGCATGTCTCTACCATCAAAGCCACCTTGATACGAAGGTGTGTCCTTATTGTTATTCCATCCTCTTTGATCTAGTTTCGTCCACCTGACGTGGTAGGATTGTCTCACGTTTGTCAAGCACACCTACGCTGTCTTTCGAAATTATTTCTTTAATCTTGGTATACTATATTACTAATACAAACCTTAAAATGTTTAGTGCAATATGACTATTTTGTACGGCAAACATTTCTTACAATTATTATATAGGCCTATAAACAATATTAAAAATAGTAAACAAAACCATAAGACAGTCAATAAAAAAAAATCAGATCAATTAAAATCATCCAATATACTATTAAAATTTAGGTGTGAGATATTTTGTCTGAGATATTTTGTCTGAGATCAATTGTCCGTGGTATCATTTGTCTTGATATATTTTGTCGTGGTATCTTTTGTCCGTGAGATCATTTGTCCTTGAGATCATTTGTCCTGAGATCATTTGTCTTGAGATCATTTGTCCGTGAGATATTTTGTCTGAGATATTTTGTCTGAGATCATTTGTCCTGAGATCATTTGTCCTGTCACCATATATATATATATATATATATACATTAGTCTAAAATGTGCTGAAATCAAATAAACTATGTTAAAATATGTCAAAAACGATATATTAAATTGTTCATGAGAAACGAAAATCTACCTACAATATTAAGCGTGTAAGTTTAAGAGCAACATGTAAGTGTGCATTTTATGATTGATCGTGTATATATTATAGCAAAAAAAAAAAACTTATTTTAGACCATCTTCCTACATAATCAAAGTACATTATCTTTTCATAGATTTTTAAAACATATGTTGAAACCCACACCACACCTAGCTACGGAACGGAGTGTTCTAGCGGTAGATAGCTGGACTGCTAACCTGTAAGTCTCGAGTTCGAATCCGGGTTCAAGTCAGTAAACCGTCCACCCAACTCTGATGGGTACCTAACTCAAGTTAGGGAAAGTAAAGGAGGCTGGGCATAGTGCTGACCACACTATCTCTTCATATGTCGAGGTCACAGAAACAAGTGAACTCTACTTCACTTGCACTATGGACGTCAGGTTTGAAAGGGAACTTTTTTTTACACCTAGCTACTCTCCCACAAATGACGTTATAATTTTGTACGCTATAGTCTACCTGGTGAACTAGTCTTTCTAGAATCAGGTGTACTAGAATCATCTACTTTAAAGCAAGGTGTAACAACATGTAGGAGAAATAGAGTAAGTTTTTTAGGAGAATCCGTGTTTCCATCTTTATATTAATTGCAAAGCATTATACTATTTTAATGGTAAGGAATATATACTCAAATGGGTCAGGTTTTTTTATGTAGCAAAAAATTAAAAAAAAATATAAACAACCATCAGTATTATATGAGCTTACTTAACCCCAATGCACTAGACTACAACAATATAGAAATAACAAAAATAACAATAAAAAAATAATAACCTATCAACTACCCCCTCTCATTTTTGTTGTATAATATGTACACGATCTTTAGGTGCAAAGGTCAAAGTGCATTATCTACCTTTCATATCTACCTGAAATATCTTTGGTTCGGTCTGTGTTGGTCATGTTGAGGCTTGTAAAAAAATAATTTCAAAAAATTACCAAATGTTAACCCCTTTTAGAATTTCTAATATTTTCCTAATATGTATTTATTTTAAAGAGGCTTATTGATTGTCCCCTTCACCAAATGTGTGGTGGTGGTGGTGGTGGTGGTGGTGGTGGCGGTGGGGAAGGGTGGTAATGGCTAATGTCAAATCCACTAATAACAGGAAATGCTACTTAAAAATGAAATGAAAGTCAAGGTATCTCCTTTTAGACCTGAAGGTCGGTAAGGCAGATGAAGTAGAGTTCATCAGTTTCTGAGACCACCACATAATTGGGGATGTCAGGCCGAAACTATTTTCCCTAAATCCAGAACGTGAGTCAGGTACCCATTAAAGCTGAATGGATTCAGGGACGTACTACAGACGCGAGTCCGAATTCAGAACTCGAGACTTTTAGACAGGAGGTCAAGATGAGAAGAGCCAGATGTTGCCCATGTATCAGTCTCTCTCTCTCTCTCTCTCTCTCTCTCTCTCTCTCTCTCTCTCTCCCTATCTCTATCTCACTCCCCCTTCTTTCTCTCCTTCTATCTCCCCTCTCTCTCTCCCTCCCTCTCTCTCTCCCTCCTTCTCTCCCCCCCCCTCCATCTATCCCTCTCTCTCTATTCCTCTATCCCTTTTTCTCTCTATGTCTCCCCTTTCTCTCTTCCTCTAACCCGCTGTCTCTCCCTCCCTCTCTCTCCCTTTCCCTCTCTATCGCCCCCCCCCTCTCTCTCTCTATCTCTCCACAACTGATGGACCCAAGGGAGATAACGTTACATATACAACTTGGAATCAGCAGTGTCGCAGGAGCTGCCGAAAGGAAAAAAAATAGTTGGCATTCATGTGGCCTAAGGGGCTCCATTCCTGTTTGATTTCGGAGTTTTCACTCCTAGATGTGTTGCTGTCCCCGGCTATCGAGCCACGCTTTGCCTGAAGGTTGGAACTCGGAACGTTCGGGCTAACGATCAAGTGCCTAACCGCCCGACCACTCAGACCCCAAATACCATTAAATAAATACAACAAAGATGGAACTAAACAAAATATCTACTTAGATATAACACTACTATAACAGTGACTCATTATTTATAGCCGCCTCACCCAATAAAGAGCATCACGTGATCATAAGGTGTCAGGAGTGCTGAGCCGTTGTCCTTGACAAACGCGGCAAACTGATCTAACGTAGCATAGCCGTCAACGTAGCCAAGTGCCACTGTGGTAGCGTTGTTGGAGAAATAGGATGCCTCGACTGTCTACCATTATATATTATAGATACGTAATATAAGTAGTTTCATTAAAAAAGTTAAGATACGTTATATACACACAATATATTTATATGTACATAAAAGTATATATAAGTATATATATATATATATATATATATATATATATATATATATATATATATATATATAATATTATATACATTTATATAAATAAATAAATATATATATATATATATATGTATATATATATATATATATTGTATATATATATATATTGTATATATACATATATATATATATGTACAGAGGTATGAATATATATATATATATATATATATATATATATATATATATATATATATATATATATATATATATATATATATATATATATATAAAGAGAGAGAGAGAGAGAGAGAGAGAGAGAGAGAGAGAGAGAGAAACCGAAACAGAGCACACATACAATACCTCACAAATAACGATTTTAGTAAGTCGAATGTTCAGCTTGAAGGGTGTAGTTGTTATACTCTGGTACAAGAGATCCATCTAAAGGGGAAAAAGAATATAACAATTTATAAAAATGGTACGGCATGGTCGGTTGATAGAGCGTACAACTAGTAAATTGAAAGCCTTTAGTTCAAATCCCAGAATTTATTTCGTATCACGTCACTGAGTCCACTCAGCTCTAATGGGTACCTGGCTCATGATAGGGAAATTTAAGTCGGCTGGGATAGTGCTGGCTTACCACCATCTCTCTTTGTCTGTTCAGGTCACAGAATCGGTTGGTTGAACTCTACTTCATCTGCCCCAATTGTCCTCTATTTTCGAAAGTGTACCTTTATTTTCAAACAGCTGAAGTCATTGAGCAAAAAGATCACAACATCTTTAAAAGCGAACTAGGTAAACACAAATTTTTATGAAACTAAAACAATCGAACCCAATGAAAAGAAAGATCATGAGATTCTTAAAAAATCAAATTCAATGAAAGGAAAGATCATGAGAATCTTAAAAAATAGAACCCAATGAACAGAAATATCATGAGATTTTACAAAAAATCAAACCTAAGGAGCAGAAAGATCATGAGATTCTAAAAAAATAGAACCCAATAAACAGAAAAATCATGAGAATCCAAAAATAAAAATAAAACAATGAACATGAGATTCTAAAATAACAGTGAATAAAAAGATCACAATAAAAACAACAACAATCTAGCCTAAGTAGTCTTGAGTTTATATTCAGGGTAGAACTACTGCGAACAACAAGTTGTCTCATGTCTCTTACCGTATTGAAAATGTTAACGTAATACTCTCGCATTTGTCTTGAGTTTATATTAAGGGGCGAACTACTAGTACATACTGTGTCTTACCGTATTGAAAATATGAACGTAATACTCTCGCATTAGTCTTGAGTTTATATTCAGGGGCGAACTACTAGTACATACTGTGTCTTACCGTATTAAAAATATAAGCGTAATACTCTCGCACTAGTCTTGAGAATATAATCAAGTGCGAACTAATGAGAACAACATGCAATGTCTTACCGTATTAAAAATATAAGCGTAATACTCTCGCACATTGTCCATGGCAGTTGTTCTGGAACCCGCGGCTTTGGTCAAGAACTTGCTCCAGCACCAAAAGTCCAGCATGGCCGTGACGTCGATGTAGTAGTCGGCCCTGGCCTGCCGACGACGACGGCGGTGATAAAAGTGTGGGGGAGGGAGAGGGGAGTCACGTGGTGGACTGGCGTCGGCTGCTGGTGGCTCTTCCAACTCGTGTGGGTCTGTGGGAGTAGAGGTGGGAGATGTATGGAAGGTTCTAGTGCTTTACAAGGTTTCTTTTCGGAAACTAACCGGGAGGGTAGGGGGAGAAGACGTCCTCCATTCTACATCCAGGTACATGTAAAAAAAAAACCCGGACGAAATGGAAAATAGTATGCGTCAATAGTATGCGTCATCCAATTTTATAATTACCGCTACACCCCCCACCCCCATCCAACAGGGTGGCGTCATAATATGTTAGAGCAATTGGTTGCTAGCCTGAAGGTTTCGAGTTCGGATCTCGGTTCGGACTAGTGAATATAGGACGTCCCTGAATACACTCAGCTCTGATGGGTACTTGACTTAAGTTGGAGAAACTAAAGGCGGCTGGGCATTTATTTGCCGAGATATAGAGACTACTTTACACCCCACCCTCCCCATACAAGTTTTTTTTTTTATTTCTCATTCGTGAAGATTAAAATCCCCATCTCCCTGGAAATATGGGAAAAGGGTGTTTTAAGGTAACAAACACAGTAGTCACAAACATAAAACTATCAATTAATACCACAAGAATGTGCTAACCTTAATTACAGTAGTGTCTGCTTTTTTAATTCAGTGTAATATAGGGTGCAATTGCCAATTTATTTTATAACACAAAAATTGATAAAAACATTGATCCTGATAAAGCGAAATAATATTTCTTTGAAATATTCCGCATTGTTTTCTATTATTTAAGTAAGCAATAAAATCTTCTAATTTAATAAGCTTACCTGGGAGTTCATAGTCTATTTCCGAAGGTGAAGGCCATTTCTCTATCTGTAGGTTATAGTGGACGTCTTGTGACGTAATATCCCGTTTATCACGTGCATTGGGGGTCAGTGAGTACTGAAGTCCTGAATGTACAAACTCTCCTCTCTGAAACAGTAACAAATATATATTATGTTTCTATATATGTAATTTAATTATATAAATATAATATATACATAGATTATATTATATATATATATATGTATATATGTATATATGTAAATATGTATATATATATATATATATATATATATCTAATGTATATATATATATATATATATATATATATATATATATATATATATATAACATATATAATATTTAAAAAACGAGTGTTATTTTTGCTTATACCTCGCAATGTAAGTGTTTCATTTACTAATCTGTATAACTAGCATTGACAATAAAAACACCAGTTTTAATCTAGTCACTGTTTTCCATTTACTAACAAACTATTTTGGGAGCCACAAACTAATTATTAGACTAATTCCATTTCTAACCTACCAGCTGAAGATAGGCATCTGTGTCTACTGAACTTTTGATTCTCTGGATCTGAAGAGCGGCCTGACTGGTCACATCTTGGTAGTAGCCGATGTTCTATCAGGAAGTGACGTAAACATGAATCAAGTAAAACAAAACGTAAAGACGTTACCAAACATTTTTAAAAGTATTAACGCAGAAGATGTTTAAATCTTGATATATAATATTGAGAAAAATATTTTTTGTTGTGGGGGATGGGGAGGGGGGAGTTTAATAAGTATGACGTCACTTTTACATTTAAACATTCTTTTTTTTTAACTTAATTTTTACCAATTTTGTACTTTGAATTTTTTTTTTTAAAATCCCAACTAACATTGATAGTTTGATAGTTATGCTTAATACCGATTAAGCTCAGTTTCTATGCTAGAGAGAAATATATGTTTCATAAAAAAATGAGGGGTGGGGGAATGGTTGAAATATGACGTCACATGGGAGTGTCACTTTATGACGATGTGTAAAGATGTAAAAAAAAAACGTCCCAATATGCATTACGTCAACTTTGTATGACCCCGTCCACCCACCGCTAATTCAGCAAAAACGAATACCGTCCACCGCGTTATTTAGTGAAGGCGTCAAATTCACCTTACACTAAACCGCTTATTCGGTAACATTCTATAGGCCTTTTGACTTCGTGACCCAAATCAATGTAAAGCTATGTCAATTTTTTCACGATACGCTCTGCTATTTTGTTAGTACGCTTCAATGAACCTTAAAAAAAATTGTTTAAAAAATTGAACAGGTTAGCAAACAGAATATGACTGCAATAAGCGAAACAGGTGACACAAAGATTCCTAAATGGCCTACATTCTTTACTTTCACATTACATTAACCCTAAAGGATTTAAAAGAAAATTAGAACAATATTTTGTATACATTCGTTTTGAAAAAAAATGCGTTTTTTATAACCGGATATCACGGAATTTATTTTTAGATTTTTATGGCACGATTTGGATTAAAGGCAGGGTCAATGGCGTCTTTACGACATTTGATTGGCGAATCGAATAGCAGTGTCTGAGGTTGGGAGAAAAATCAATGGACCGTGACTTGCATGAAATAATGAATGAAGAACCATTACATACAAAACGGTCGTGATAAGTTAGAAAGTTTTAACAAAAAGCAGGCTTTGGAAGATTAGGTAAGAGGAAAATATTCGGAAAAGCTAATAGAAACCTGTAGGGGCTATATTAGAGTGGTATCTTTACTTTGGTGATTCTGTATCTCGCGAATCAAGATGGCGACTTAATGTTACGTGTTTGATAGAGGTTGAGTCAGTTGTTTGATGAAGGTGGATGTGTGTGACCTTTAGAAAAAGAGTTATTTCTTAATATACTGCACATTCTTATTGTTGAGAATTAAATTATGTGAACAGAATATAATAATGATCTTACATTAGCTTTTTGGGACGGCGTGGCCTAGCGGTAGAAAGCTAAACTCCTAATCAGAAAGTCTCCAGTTCGAATTCGTGTTCAAACTTAGTTGAACGTCTCTGAGTCCATCAGCTTTAATGGGTACCTAACTCTCGTTAGGGAAAGTAAAGGCGGCTGGGCGTAGTGCTGTCCACACCTTCATTTTAAATACTGAGGTCACAGAAATAGGTGAACTCTACTTTCCTTGCCGCATTGAACGTCGAAAAGTGAACTTTACCTACATTAGCTATTTCAATGGGAGGTCACTTTATTACCCTCAATGACCAGAAGGTCAATTTTACTGAATGATTTATTACTTGACTAAACTTAATTAATTAAGATATTCATTTTTAAGTTTTTCTATTATCATTATTTCCAATTAGTATTTTACTATTTGCTAGGGGAGGCCCTAACCTCCACAAGGGGCCCCAACTATTCTACCACGACTAAAATGGAGAGGGTGAAGCGGATACATGAGGTTCTAGAGAATTTTAGACGTGAGTTAAAAATTATTATCTAATATATAAAGCTCAGTTCTGTAACGTGTGGCAAAAAAGTTTGTCGTTGACACTTCTATGGATTTAAGTGTTAGATTTTTTATCGTGCTCACAGTCTAAATGTACGAGTCAAAAAATTACCATTGAAAGTTTTTAAAAACAATTTTCATTCTATTTACTTAGAAGAATAATTTTCAATTATGAACGCGACATAAAATTTTTAAAAAGTGTATCGACGTTTATAAAATTTCTAAAATTGTGTCGGAAATGTATTGACTGCACAGTTACTTCCCTTTAATAAAAACAAATTCTTAAAAAGAAAGAATTTACATTTTATTACTTTGTTTTTGGTGTTAAGAAATAAAAAAATAATTACATAATTAGCGGGGATTGATTAAGTGCAATGTCGTTAGGTATTTTTAACAGTGCCTTTTATTTATTCTATACACTGAACATACTGTTCAATAATTATTATTTTTTTTTAAATCAATAACATTTAATAAGCCAGGTCCTACAAATCATATAGCCCTACGTTTATTTCTTTCCATTTACGGATAAGCTTGGAGTATTATCATTTTTGTTCACTAAATTGAAACAGGCGCGTCCGCCGGCGCCCCTGCACGGTTTGATTTGGCACCCTGGGCTATCATGTGGGCGCTATGCTGCATAATTTTGTTTTAAACAGTGCGATAGACTATGGATAAGAAAGGTTACTATAGTCTTTAAGTGAATCAAATCCGGGCGTCCTCCGGCACCCCGACAGGGTGCTATTTGGCGCCCCGGGCCTTCCGGTGTACGCTATGGTATCTACGTTCGCGTGAGTTCAAAAGACTATAAATAAGTTATGCACTATAGGCGTTTACTAAGTTCAATCAGGCGGTGACGTCATGGTGCGTCCTCTGGCGCCCAGACAGGGTGCTTTTTGGGGTCCCGGGCCTCCCGTGTTCGGTTTCGCGCCTACGTTCATTAAAGTGAGTGCAAAAGACTATGAATAAGTTGGGGTACTATAGTCGTTTATTAAGTTGAAGTAGGCGATTCAGCCCCGTGAGCACTTTGCGTTTATATTCGCGTTAGTGTTTTCTTTGTGTTTAGGTTGGGTTTGCGTTAGTGGTTGCGTTTTGATTTGGTTCGTTTTTGTTCTTTCTTTTTTCGTTTTCGTTTGTGTTTTATTTTCATTGGGTTTGTGTTTGTATTTGTGTTTGAGGTTGGTTTTGCGTTTGGATTTGGTTTGTTTTCGTTTGTTTTTCTTTTGTGTTTTTTTTCTTTGGGTTTGTGGTTGGTTTTGCGTTTGTATTTGGTTTGTTTTCGTTTGCTTTTTCGTTTGTTTTTTTTCTTTGGGTTTGTGTTTGTGTTTGTGGTTGGTTTTGTGTTTGGATTTGGTTTGTTTTCGTTTGCTTTTTTCTTTGTGTTCGTATTGGTGTTTGTGGTTGTGGTTGGTTTGTTGTAAGTTTTTGTTTTCGTTTGTATGTGTAATTGTGTTAGCGTTATGTTTGCGTTTTGTTGTTTTGGTTTTGGTTGGTTGTGGTTTGGGTGGGCAATGCCGGTTTATGATGATTACTAAACACACAGGTGATGGTCTTTAACAGAAGGGTTTTTCACAGAAGCCAGAGCAGGGCCTGGCCGGGACGGCTAGTTTGTTAATATAGACAAAAATAATGGGGGCACTATCCCCCCCCCCCCCCTTCAATCCCCTCCCCGACACGGACGAAATAGAGGATATAAATTAGATATAAAATATATTTTCGTTGGTGGTTGCCCACTCTACATCCCGCCCCCACTCCTATGATTTAAGTACCCAGTAGAAGAATGTCTGAAAGAAACCCAAATCCCGGGTTCGACTACCTTGAGTTCAGTCAACTCTTTGTAGTACTTAGCTTAATTCAAGGGGAAAGTAAATTCAGCGAATCATAATGTATATACCTGGTCAATACTCCCCGTTGCTAACTCTTATCGCCCACCTATTGTTTACCTCCCTATCAATAACCTCACCCCTACCATTACCCCCGTCACAACCCCCCACCTCCCAGGTAAATAACCTCATGTCAGTTCATCATATTTTACCGTTCGCGCGCAAGACACATGAGGCAGATGAAGTAGAGTTCATCTGTTTCACTCGACATGTGAATGAATATGTCAAACGGCCTTATTTTCCCTAACTTGAGTCAGATACCCATTAGAGCTGGGTGAACTCAGGGACGTTTTCCTGACCAGAACCCGGATTCGAACTCGAGACTTTCGTATTAGCAGTCTATCTCTCTACCACGCTGTCCCTTTTCTGTCAGTTACCCCTTGCTATTACCCCCCAACCATTACCCCCCAGATTTACTTACCTCTCTATCACTAACTCTTCGGACATAAACTTCTGCTATACCCCTCCCGCTCCCCCTCAGATGAATTACTTTCCTGTAAATTACCCCTTGATATTTCCCCCAACCACTCCCCATCATATTATTTACCTCTCTGTCATTAACCCATGCTATCCCACCATCCACCACCAATGAGTTCCTTTCAAACCGGACGGTCTATGGGGCAAGTTTATGTGATTTTGGCACTATGCCCAGCCGCATTTACTTTCCCTAACGTGAGTTAAGTACCCATCAGAGTTGGGTGGACTCAGGGACGGTCTACCTGGGACTAAATGTTTAGTAGTGCAGCTCTCTACCGCTAGACCACTCCGTCCCTACCAATGAGTTACTTCCCTTTAAAAATTCCCTCTAACTCTATCAGAAATCCGGTCCGTCATTTACCTCCCGGTTGTCCGGTGACTCTCTCGACCGGACGAGGCGTCCATCTTTGTCCGTCGTGATTGTGTAGACAGGCGTGTCCAGACCGACGTAGCGGACACGCTTGAGTTGCAGTAGGACGGACGTCGTGTCGTTGATGGTCACCGTCACGTTGACGTCATCGGGTAACGGTTGGTCGATGACGTCATTGTGTGTGTAGTTCACCCGTACTGAAAATATAATTAATTACTCAATTAAATGTAATTCTTGCAATGAATGTTGATGGTTCGTGAAATTTTGGAAACGACCAGTGTAGATATTGTGATTTATTCGCCATTTATGTATTGACACCACGGAAAAAGCCAATAATACTAAGCTCGCCTAAGTACTTTATGTAGATTTGATTCATGTATCCTTAAAATAAACAAATCAATCAGTGATTTATAGGAAAGGGAATAATCAAAATTTTTTGAAAAATGACAACAAGCTTACCTATAATGCTGGTGCAGAATTCGATATACAATAATTGAACTATGAGCCAGGTGGCAACTTGTAATACAATCATTCTAATTCAAGGTAAAAATCTGTTGACGTGGTATAAATAGATATTAGTAGTAAATCGACGATGATTTCCCTATGGTAAATGGATAGCCTATGCATAATGTCACACCGCTAGAGGTTAGTGAAATTCAGTCTTGTGTGCCAGTGTGCTTTATCAGCTGGTGAGCAGTGTTTCTTTCAGGCATCTCTTCAGGGCGCTGAGCCTCCCCCCAACCCCCTAAGAGAGTCTACCGCCTCCCCACCCCCCGAACGAGATGGAATTTATATAGAAAATTTATACATGTATACTTTTAACAGTGTCCAACCCCCCCCCCCCCCAGGAAATTTCAGTTCGCCCCCCCCCCCCCTGAAAATGTAAAGTGCCCCCCCCCCCCCCCCCGCCGGGGAGAAAAAAAGTCTGGAAGAAACGCTGCAGGTGACGGGGTGTGGGGAGTGGGGGTGCGGGTCAATGAAAGAAGCATAGCTTTTTTTAACTTTTCAAGGGCAGTAATTCATGATACACAATGTTATTTATTTTAAGGTACTGGACATTTGGGGTAGGGATTTTAGAAATGTGTTGTGTCGTATTGCGTGAGGCATTCGACCATAGAGTGGTGTAGAATTTGCATGGGAAAGTGTGACGCAATTTTCGGAAGAATTTCAACTACTTAAATTTTATATATATATATATATATATATATATATATATATATATATATATATATATATATATATATATATATATATATATATATATATATATATATATATATATATATATATATATGTGTGTGTGTGTGTGTTTGTGTGTGTGTGTGTGTGTGTATCTTCGGGCGTATATACAATATAAATATCAGTTTTTAGAGGAAACATGAAACCATAGGAACGTAGCTTGCAGACTGTTCGTTGTTAGGATATCATATACTATTTACAAAAGTATCAAAGCTAATACTTATAATTGTTTTAAATTGTGGGGGTATTTATTTTTGTGAAAGCACACACAAACACATAGACACACACACCTACACACACACCTACACACAGATACACACATACACCCATACACACGCGCGACTTTAGAGAACTGATTAAAGGAATAACACACACACAAAAAATGTACCGTATTTTTATGGTTAATGTTATTATTAACCATGATATTAATTTTCCCTAGTTTGAATCTTCTAGAACTTCCCATAGACATTTATAAAAAAAAATAAAAATAACTGTTTAATTAAATTTCATAGGCTCACATTGCTAGGCGAATAACTATCATTTAACTTTTTAAATAACGAAATTAAATGTTTTATTTCATAATACCATTTTTTTAAAAATCCGTTATAAACATGTTATCATTAAATGACATAACATGGTTATGCAGAAAAAAAATTATATTAAACTTGTATATGAGTGAGGTATGATTACGCAATAATTAAAAAAAAATATTTTGCATATCGTTAATGAAGGAGAAATAAATATGTAGTAAAATACACGAAACAGCATTTATAAATGGAACTGCCTTTTCTTAAGTTTTTTTTTTATTAACTCCTCTGCACTAGTGGGAATAGTTGATGAGTTTACATGCATAGAAACAAAAAAATCTATGATATCTAGGATGATATAATAAAATAAGTCACTGGAGGAAATTACCTACACGTATTTAATATAATTTAATATTAGTAGATATTAATTTCCAAAATTAAATATAAGAAATAGAAAACAAATAAAAATACTTTGCATGTCCCTAATGAGGGAGCCAAAAATATGTAGAATCTAATAAAAGACATGATATAGTGATTGTATAAATTGAATTGCCTTTTCTTTAAGTAATTTTTTAAACTCCTCTGCACTAGTGGGTATAGTCGATGAGTTTACATACTTAGAAATAAACAAATCGATGATATCTAAGATGAGACAATAAAAAAAGTCACTGGCAGAAATTACCTAAAATATTTGATATAATTTAGTATTAGTAGAATTTTATTTCAATAAATAAATATAAGAAAAAGATGTTAAACATGTTTAAGAAAGTTTGTTTGTTTGGTTGTTTCCCTTGAAACAAGAATATCTTTTATATGTGAATATAAATGGTACAGGTGGGCAATCCCTACCGCTGTGCAATTCGTAGCACCCTTATTTTCTCTGTACCTGAGCATAAAAAATCGCAGTAACAGGTTACATTTTTCTAACTGATGAGATCTACGTGCTGACAACTGACAATTAAAAAAAGGAAGCGGTGAGTCAAATGTGTTTTGTTTTTACTCGATGTAATGTTGGGCTGTCTTTATTAATGTACTAGGCTGTAGAGAATTCGTGTATTTTATTTATTAATGTTCTAATGCGCTGACCAAATCACTCTTTTTCTTTAATACACGTTTGGTTATGGTAAAATAAAAAAAAGAAGTAGAAATCGGTTTCCAGTCAAAGTCGGCTAAAGCGTACCATACGATGTTGGATAAAAAGCACCCGTGGTAGTAATTTCTCGACCAATCAATACTTATACAATATAGTTATACATGTAATTATGCCTTTTACTTTTAGACTACATTTAGATTCATGATTTAGGTTTTAGATTGAAATTTTTAAAGTTTAATATCTCCCATTTTAGACAATCTATTTTTTTCATGTATATTAAATTCTGACAACCTTTATTAATTTTGTACACATGCATTATTCTACATCATCCATAATTGTTTTTGTGCATCTTTTCTTTCAGCAGAGTTTCTTCCAGGCATCTCTTCGGGGGGGGGGGGGGGGGGGGGGGGGGGCTTCGCCCGAACCCCCCCCCCCCCCCCCCCCCCCCGAGAAAAAAGTCTGGAAGAAACACTGTCTTCCAGAGGACGGATAGCTGCAAGGATTGAATATCTCAAAAAGCACTACAATCCTACCGAGATGGTATTTATGTATATGTTGAAGAAAGAATCTGGTATAGTTGGGAGTTTACTTTTTAGTTCGCCAGGAAAAAACAAATTTGTCGCATAACTATCTTAAAACTGAAATAAATGTTGGCAGAGATTGGCCATTCTTCTATAAAATAAAGACGCCTATTATTAAATTAGCCGTAGCCTGAACTTATATCATCAGAATGGCCTCACAATTCAAGCCTGAGTCTTTCGTGGCTTTTCTTACATATCCTGGCGAAATCCTGGCTTTTTTGTCTATATAGTATTTATACACTTGAGGTATAGACGTGTTATTTGACAACGTTTGAACGAGCGGAGTTTATATTTAACTCGATAATTTGTCTGTAGAACTAAAAGCTTTAAGAATAGCAAGGTGTCAAAAAGCTGTATAGAAATTAGCACAAAAGATATCATTTTCATACCTTTTAGTACTTTTTTTTGCTTCACATGTGCGGGTGAAATTAACAATTTTTTTCTTCATAACCGTGCATTTCCTTTTGATAATTACTCATTAAAATCATGCTTTTTTGTTCTGGTTTACAATATATATGTATGAATATTTGTATGTTTGAATGTTGTATGTGAACACAGTGGCGTAGCGAGGTCGGGTGTCACCCGGTGCGGCACTTAATGGTGTCACACCCCCAGAGGCGTAGCGACCCTTCCCGGGGACAAACTTTCAAATTTTCGATTTGCACCCCCCCTCTCAAACTTTCGATTTGCACCCCCCTCAAATTTTTGATTTGCACCCCCCCCCCTCAAACTTTCGATTTGCACCCCCCCCCTCAAGTTTTTCTCTATATAATTTGCTCTTTTTTGCCTTGGTGTCACCCCCCTAAATGGTGTCACCCGGTGCGGTCCGCACCCCCCGCCCCCCCCCCCTCGCTACGCCCCTGTGTGAACACGATATACATACATACACACACACACATATATATATATATATATATATATATATATGTGACCTTCCCCGAGTCTATCCTGCCCGACAACGCCAATTGTAACGAGTTGAACCACTCATGCTACACAACATCGACTACAGTAGAAAGACTCGAAGATGCAGGTTCGCTATTGATCCTTTTATTACATGAATCAAGAAATGCTTCAATATAACACAATGAATCAACAGGAATGTTTCACAATAATAGTCTGAATCAACTGACCCCTAACAGTCCTCACTAGGCTTCATATAACTGAATCCACATGTCTATTGTCCTTCTTAACACAATATAACCAACTTGATATGTCACACAGACTGACTGATCTAAAGCGAGCGATGAAGAGGGAAGAGAACGAGTTCAGCCGTCCCCTCCTATTTATCCCTTGTATTCGTACTCGTCTTCGTACTTGTATTCCTCCGTAATCGATACTTGTACTCGATGTCGCCGACCACTAGTTGCGCAGTTCTAACGTACAGTCCGTGTAATAAACATCTGCATCCTATCAATCAAAGTTGACAGGCCGTCTGAATCCCCTCGTACCGTTTCCCAAAATAGCACGCGTTGGCTTTGAGATTGTTATCAGTCCGATCCAATAAGCCACCTGCTATCGGTTGCATCAGACTGTAATACTGCGTCTCGGCTTATCGTTCGTTATCAGATTTGTAACTAGTAGCTAGGTCTACCCTAGTTACATCCACCCCTGCCTTTTTTTGTGTGTTTTCAACCACAAACAACGCCTGGCAGGTGCACTCCTCCAAAGTCAATCGCAAAATCGTAAAAAAAATTTTATTGTTCCACTCACTGTCCACGACGTCCCATTCGTATACGATTGACAGTTATACCTATTTCACATATCAACTGTGTCTACATCGTCTTCCTGAGACACAAAACAGTTCTAGAATTCACATCCACCCTTTTCGTTTGGTGCCTTCACCAGTTCACTTTTATAGCTTTTTTTGTTTTGAACCGTCTGTTCTCATACCAGCGCGACCATGACAGACTTGATGGTTGCTGACAAAAAATTTCGTCTTCCTTCTGTTCCTCAAACTTCTCCGCGGACCACTTATCTGATGGTCTACTGTCTCTCTGCTTCTGGAAGGAACGGGATCCTCTTTGTTGCCGTTATCCTCCACTTGTGTATCGCGGTTGTTCTGTTGATGGTGATATGGTTCCGGGATGGGTATGTGAATTTCCGTTATAGTTTCCGGTTCCCTAATTGTCTTGGATTTCCTTGTGTGTAACTGCTCTTCTTGCCTATTCCAATATTTCTTTAATTGAGCAATATTCGCCCACCGATCCGGTTTGGCGTGATCGATGGGTCTTATCTTAAAGGGGCCACCTGCTACTTTAGGCATCTCCACGACTTGCCATATCTCCTGTCCCCAGAGATCGTGGATTTTGTTTCTGCCTAACGGGTGGCTACGCAGTAATACCCTGTCATTCAGTTTGAGTGGCGGGTCCTTTGTCTGTACCGGCGGTTCCCTTCGCCGTGCTTCATGTTCTAGTCTTTCCTGTACTACCCTGTACATTTCTCTAATTCTTCTCATATGTTCATTCACATATTCCAGTGCGGTGTATGAGCCAGTCATACTCTCCCTTTTTCCTAGGAACAAATCAAGAGGGAGTCGAGCCTCCCGTCCGAACAGCAACATGTGTGGCGCAAAGCCGGTTGTGGCATGGGGTGTGCAGTTGTATAGATATACCAACTCTGGGAGAAAATCAGGCCAACGTTTTTTCTGTTCAGGTTCTAGCGTACGCAGCAAATCATGCATGCTGCGGTTGAACCGTTCACACTGTCCGTTTCCTTTCGGATTAAATGTGGTTGTTCTAGATTTGTTGATCCCGTAGTGGCTGCACAGTTGGTTAATTACTTCTGACTCGAAAGCCCTTCCTTGGTCAGAGTGTAATTGTCTTGGTATGCCATATTTGATGAACCAATGTTCTATTAAGACCTTTGCCACTGTTTTGGCAGTCTGATCTCGCGTGGGCACCGCCACCGTCCATTTGGTGAATACATCAGTCATTACCAACACATGTTCCGTCCCATCCGATGATTGCTCCAACGACGTAAAGTCCATAGCCACAATCTCTAGTGGTTTTGTCGCTAGTAGGTGTCCTGATGGCTGTCTCATTTTGACAACTGGCATTTTCGCATGCTGACACCTCACACAAGCCTCACAATGGTGTTTGACCTCCATTTCCATATTGGGCCAGTAACACCTCCGTCGTAATATTTTGTGCGTCCTGTCCTGACCCTGGTGTCCTGCCCTGTCATGTGCCAACCTTAGCACTTCTTCTCGTAACTGTCCAGGCACCACCACCTGGTGTATTGTCCCATCAATTTGGTCATGAATTCTCCGCATGAGAACACCATCCTCTATACTGAGACGGTCCCACTGACTCAGTATTTTCTTTGTTTCTCGACCAAATTGTTCTCTTTCCCTTCTTCCTGGGAATTTTTGTTCCTGGACGTATTTCAATAGCGGTTGTAAGCCACTATCCGTTCTCTGGGCATCTCTTATCTTTTTGTGATTAAGGCAATTAAAATCACTACTGTCCATATGTTCGGGCTCTGTGGATATGTGCTCCACCCCGGTCTGCCCGTTTTGCATCACTTGTACCCCATGAGGGATATCTGTTGACGCTCTGACCTCACATATTCCTGTCAGCGTTTCTTCCTCATCACCCGGTCTCTCGTAAGGATTCCTTGATAACGCGTCAGCATTACCATTGGACTGCCCTGGGCGATATTTTCTCTCCAGGTCAAAGAGTGCCAATTCTGCTGCCCATCGCTGTTCGATGGATCCCAGCCTTGCTGTAATTTGAAGTTCTTTTTCAATATCTGATAATTTTTCTAGTTTGCCAACACTGTTCTGTTGTCTACTATTTTTATTTACTTCTTCCGATAACAGACACTTTAAAGATGAACATTTCTCCTGTGCTTTTAATTTGCATGAACTTTTCCTATCCAGTTTCCTGGTTAGACTTTGAATTCCTTTATTAAGTCTACCAATTTTCTTCTTATCATCATTTTTCTCTACCAACAAATTGTTCACTTGAAACTTTTCAACATTCAAGTTCATTTCACAGTTCATTTTTTTCATATCGGATAATTTCTCTTTCATTGTTTGTTTCCTTTTGTTTCTTACGCCATAACCTCGCCGCTCTGTAGCCTTGACCTGCCCTACAGAGAGCGATCGTTTCACCGGACAGTGTTGTGCCATATGTCCGGGTTGTGAGCTGGACAGGCAAATTGGTCGACCATCAGCCGTCCACCGGAGCGATGGACCGGCGGGTCGCGGCTGTCCAACCCGTCTCTGTTTTGTCCCGTTTTTGTCCTGATCCTCAGCTGTTGACCTGCTTTCTAACCTCTCCAATCTTTGGTTAACCTTATCCAGGTGGGCCAACAGTTGAGCCATCATGGTTTCCACCGTGCCGGTCCCCGTGGGCGGGGATTGTTTCTGTTCCGGCACCGAGACTTTGTCTACCGAACAGTTCGATTGGTCCTCATCCTCGGACATGCGGATCGCTGAGTTCCTGACCTGAAGGAAGGTCAACTGCGGGTCTCTGTAGACCTCTTCTTTCAAATATCTCCTTGACATAGGGGTCGCCAGCCCCTCGATGAAATGGTCCCTCAGCAGGCGCGCATCCATGTCGGGTATTTTGCCCTTTACCGCGACAAAGGCCCTGTTCATTCTGTGTGAATACTCCATCACACTCTCCGCCATTCTCTGCTTCAAGCCTACTAACACCGTTAGCAGTTGCGAACCCGACCGTCTCTCCCCAAAGGTCTCCATAATCAGATCCAGCACCTTATCTGGATCTGATTGGATGGTTTTATCGTGGCATTTTACCTCTGCCCTGACCGTCTCTCCTATACTTCCCATCAGCAGTCTTAATCTTTCCTCTGGTGACATGTATCTTGAGGCCCAGGCAGCCCTGACCTCTTCACTGAACCTGTTGGTTAAGGTTGGATCACCGTCCCCGTCAAATTTGTTGATGTGGGACTCACTGGGCAGGACCACAATATGGATCGGCTTTTTGTCCACATTTTGTCCTGGTCCATCTGGAGGCAAAGGGTCATCTTTACCGTTGCCTATCTTATCTGACTCAGATTGTTGGGCCAGCAGGAGTTTTTGTTCCTTTCCGATATCTAAAATATCACTCCCGCGTCTGCCACTCACACCAAGGAAAAATGTTGCAGCTATGCAGCAGATAGTGTTGCCCAAAAGGGAGATCATGACACATTTCCAGTGTCCAAGAGTTACATCCATATCTTGGTTGCCATCTTTGCCTAGTATTTGTCCAACAACCCAGTTGGAGATACCAATGACAATTATCTGGATGCTGGTGGTCAGCCCCATAGCTGTCCCCAGGGTAGTTGGTGCTACAACTAGGGGTATACTGAGCCACATGCTTGCAGCAGCAAAAGAGCATGTGACACCAAGCCAGAATGATAATGAAAGGTGTCTCATCTCTGTTCTTTTTAATTTCCTCGATTCTGATTTCAGTTTTTCCCTTTTATTTATTTCCTTCAAATAAAAAAGACGTTTCTTACCGTGTGTGTATGAAAAATTTTCCTCGATTTTCACGGTTCCTGAATGTCCGAATTCACATACACACAAAACACAGTTATGCACAAGGTTGACTATGGGTGCCTCAAACGGCAAGTCTAGTTGAATTCATCCTGTCCGCAGCGCCAAATGTGACCTTCCCCGAGTCTATCCTGCCCGACAACGCCAATTGTAACGAGTTGAACCACTCATGCTACACAACATCGACTACAGTAGAAAGACTCGAAGATGCAGGTTCGCTATTGATCCTTTTATTACATGAATCAAGAAATGCTTCAATATAACACAATGAATCAACAGGAATGTTTCACAATAATAGTCTGAATCAACTGACCCCTAACAGTCCTCACTAGGCTTCATATAACTGAATCCACATGTCTATTGTCCTTCTTAACACAATATAACCAACTTGATATGTCACACAGACTGACTGATCTAAAGCGAGCGATGAAGAGGGAAGAGAACGAGTTCAGCCGTCCCCTCCTATTTATCCCTTGTATTCGTACTCGTCTTCGTACTTGTATTCCTCCGTAATCGATACTTGTACTCGATGTCGCCGACCACTAGTTGCGCAGTTCTAACGTACAGTCCGTGTAATAAACATCTGCATCCTATCAATCAAAGTTGACAGGCCGTCTGAATCCCCTCGTACCGTTTCCCAAAATAGCACGCGTTGGCTTTGAGATTGTTATCAGTCCGATCCAATAAGCCACCTGCTATCGGTTGCATCAGACTGTAATACTGCGTCTCGGCTTATCGTTCGTTATCAGATTTGTAACTAGTAGCTAGGCCTACCCTAGTTACATATATATATATATATATATATATATATATATATATATATATATATATATATATATATATATATATAATATTAAAAATATGTTTACAACAAGGCTCTGAACTTCAGTTTTTCATAAAATGTTTATATATTACACACTTGAAGAAATTGAAATGTTTTTGTAATAAATGGTGAGGGATTATTTAGACAAAACATTGAAAACATCTCGAAAAAAAAACAACGTAAGAAAATGTTATAAGAACAGTCTGGTTTCTAGTTGTGCCGTAGATATTTGATCAAATAAAATGTACATATAAAATACTTATGTGTGGTTACTTTGGCTTAATGATGTAAGTATTAATAGATAATTACGCTAGAAACATACCTTTTTTTAAAGTGATGAATTAGAACATCTGTGTAAGTAATACCACCACAGCCACACATTTCTTATAAGTGATACAACTTAGCCCTATACAGTACTAACATACCCAAGTACTGCGGTGTTTAAAATTTTAGACCATACCTCTACAGTTATGCCATGAGGAATTCTCGCTTGGCCGATTCTGATCACGGTGTTGGCTTTTCTCTTTCATGCGCTGCCCCGGCACTTGAGATACCTTTGTAGGGTTTTGTATTGAAATTGTATTGACATTTTTTTACACGGGACACATTTTACACAAGATTAAGTTGTTATAGTCTTGGGCTAGAGTCAAAGGGTATCAGTTACACATGGAGTTTTCAATACGTAAATCAAAATTTTAATAAATTTTAATATGAGCTGATTTGGATTAATATTTTGTGATTTTTTTTTTAAATCCGTGAATTGTTTTCAAATTACCGGCTTGTGCCTAACAAAAGCTATGCAAGGGAGATCATTCTATTAATCTTATCATTTTTAATTTTATTGTAAGTTAGTCATGAAACGTTTAACGGTTAAGATTAGTAATATTATATGGTTACACATTGTTCTCAAGCGTTCCATTTCATAATTAATTTAAACTTATTTTAAACTTAAAAAAAAACAGATCCCCAATTATTAGATCATATTAGTTTCCGAATAATTCCGTTTCTGCTTTCCTCATTTACTTATTCTGCATGTTTAAATTATTTGCAGATTTTTTTTTCCAATTATAGAAATTGTGTGTCATTTACTAAGGTGTAATTCCCCTGACCAAACAAACCGATTATACTTAATTTTGCAAGCTAGTAGACCGTCCCTGAGTCCACCCAACTCTAATGGGTACCTAACTCACGTTAGGGTAAGTAAAAGCGACTGGGCATAGTGCTGACCACACTATCCCTTCATTCATATGCTAAGGTCATAGAAACAAGTGAACTCTACTTCACTTGCCCCGTAGACCGTCAGGTTTGAAAGGGAATTTTACTTACATTATTTATTTATTCTTCAATACTTAATTGCGGGCTTTTGGAAGACGACTGCTATACATATTCGCTGTTATACCTTATAATAACATATACATCCATTTCAAATTATAACCCCCACCCCTTCCTCAATCACCACTGCTCTCATACACATAAAACGAAAAAGTCTAAACCTAGAACTATCTACCAATCTTCACTGAGGACACTGTGACTTTAATGCACTAACGTTTTCTAGTAACTAGTAGCCAGACCGTGGTGTACGGGAAAGATTCAACCAAACGCCATACCCTTGACTCCCCATACAATAGCTGTATGGTTGCGACATTCGTCTGATTCATTTCTGGACACATGTACAACACAGGGTGCCAAAAGGATATTTTAAGCCGGTGGGCGGGAACCGTGTCGTGAATGAGAAAAATAAAAAACCGGTTTGTCGAGTTGGTTGATCTTCGAACTTTGATCACGTGGGAGCTAAATTTAGCTGTATAAATTAACATTTGGGGTAGATTTGCAGTTAGGACTAGAATAAGTAGGCAGAGTAGGAGTGTTACAAAGTGGCTAAGGCAGGTTATATCTGTTTGTTGCAGTGTTTCTTCCAGACTTTTTTCTCCGGGGGGGGGGGGGGGGTTCGTTCGGGGGGGGGGGGGGGGGACACCGGTAGACTTGATTCAGGGGGGGGGGAGAGTCCTTCCCCGATGAGATGCCTGGAAGAAACTCTGGTTTGGGGTTTGTACATTATCCCCCCCCCCCCTCCGTCAATTACTCCCACGGACCTTTCTCCCCGACAAAACCCCAGAGTCATTACCATACTATCAATTAACCTTCTGGGTAATTACCCCCCCCCCCCATACCCCCATGATGAAGAACCCTAACCCTAACCCCAAACCCCACTTAAAAACATATAACTAACCCTAACCCCTTCATCAACCCTAACATCAACTTTAAACCTTCATCTAACCCTAACCTAATTCTAGTCCTAACTGTAACCCTATCTTATCCTTATTTAGGCAGGGGATTATTGACTTGTTGGAGGGGGGGGGATAATGTCCTGCTCCCGTCTATTTCGTTTGGGTACCTAGAATAAGTCGTTTTAGTGACATACTCAGATTAGATATCGGCACAGCTAGCGTAAAGCTAGCGTAAGCAAGTTTGAAGTAGGGGGGGGGGGGGGGGTGTGCAAATCGAAAGTCTGAGGGGGGGTGCAAATCGAAAGTCTGAGAGAGGGGGGGTGCAAATCGAAAGTTTGTCCCCGGTTTGCCGGGAAGGTCGCTACGCCTCTGAGGGGTCCACTAACACTTTTTGCATAGGGGCCAAAAATCCTAGCTACGCTACTGCAACTACGGGCAATTTAGAAATGATAACAATTTACAATGATAACAAAACAAAAAATCACAGGGTTCATTAATTATCTTTTTTTAATCAATGCAATAATTGGTCTACTACAGCACTGATCCTGGCGGCCCACTAAAAAATTTTCCATGGGCCCACCGGTGTCTCGGCGGTCCTGCCCACCTCCGGTATTTATTTTATAAGCAAAAAAAAACATTCTTTACTTTTAGAAGTGGTGTAAGACAGAGGCGTAGCGAGGGGGGGGGGGGGGGCGGGGGGGACATATGTCCCCGGGCGCCGACCTTAGGGGGGGGGAGGGGGCGCCAAATTGAAAGTTTGAGGAAGGGGGGTGCAAAAAGTTCGAAGGGGGTTGCAAATCGAAAGTTTGTCCCCGGGCGCCAGGAAGGGTCGCTACGCCTCTGGTGTAAGAAAGTGTGTTTTTAAAATAACACTTTTTTTTCAAAGTATGTTTTAATTTTGTAATTCTCTCAACTTTTAAAAATTATTATTTTTTAAGTATTTTAATTATTATCATATTTAATTTTTTTTTAAACTCAGACAAGTAATTTACAGCGTCAGTTTACCTTGCCATGTTCCCTTTAGTACTACTGTTTTCTTTATAGGCTTATGATGACAGACACATATTTACAATAGTAATATTTCCTTCTGACCTGTAATTTCATTCATCCAACATGGTTTACTTATGCATCGTGCAAAACATCTAGTTACAATTTTATTTTAAACGTAAAAATGCAAATGTGTAATTAAATGGTGATTCAACTATCTGGGTTGTTTTTACTTTCTCGTATATACGAAGTATAGAGAAAGTATTGTAATCGTGCAAAAAAAAATCGAGATTTTTATAATTCTCGACGTTTTGCACCTCAGTGATACGGAAAAACATAATTTTGCAATCTTGTCCGTGTGTCTGTGTGTCTGTCTGTGTGTCTGTCTGTCTGTGTGTAAACACGATAACTTGAGTACCGTTACAGCTAGGTTGATGAAATTTCATATATAAGTATTTTATCAAAATCGTAGATCCTGATCAACGTTTGAGCGATTTCCGATAACCGGAAGTGGTACTTTTTTCTACTTTGAATTTTTCAAAATCCTATAACTTAAGTACTATTTCAGACAGATAAATGAAATTTCACATGTAAGCAAAAGATCTAATTCTCTACCTTTTGTCAAATTTTGAGTAATTTCCGTTGATCGGAAGTACTAATTTACGCTATTTCCGATTTCTCAAAAAACGCATGTAAATTTTTAAAGTACTAATAATAGTGCGCACTATTATGCACTTTTTGTTTTGGCGTTCGCTTGGTGCGCAATTCTTTTTTCTATGAGATTCTATTCTATTTTTAAAAGTTTAAGTAATTAAAAATCATGTCTATATTCCAAGTTATATAAGAATATTCGAGAAAGTTTAGGGGAGATCACTCCCGGTTTATTTTCTTCCCTTCTTGTTTTTTTTCTTCTTTCCCTTTCGATGGGGTGGTGTTGATGTGGTATGATAGGCCTATAAGTGGAGCTTTTATAATTTTGTTACAATATTTAATATTTCTTTTCTTAAATTTTTTTTCTTTTTTTTTTATATTTTCTTTCTACAATTTGTATTCCTAAACATCTTTTTTCTTAAATACAACTTTTTTTTTTTACAAATGAAACAGTTACATCAACATGTGTGGTGTTTGTGTATGCCATATTTGAAAGGTTACAAAAATGTGAAAGAAAAAAGGGGAAAAAAAACAGCCCTATTGGAACAAAACAATTATTGATGCTGTTCTAATTTCGTACTTTCTTGCGAATAACATACGGCCCTGATCAATATGGTAGGACTTATATAGGGAAATATATCAAAGAACAATAACCAACTAGTTGTTAATAACTATTAATGCACAAGCTGTGGGGGGGGGGGGAGCATTACAATTAGCAAAGTGGTCGGGGGGGGGGGGTGGCAGTTACTTGATGTAAGGTAAAGGTTTTACTTTGGTAATAATAATTTGTCAGGAATTTCATTTGGGTTTTTATTTTAAATTATTTAATTTTTTTTTTAATAAAATGTTGATGCTACTTTACAAAAAAAAAAAAACTTGGATGAAGAGAGGGTTTAAATTTTTTTTTTTTTAGTGAATAGAAAATATCTTTTTTTTTTTTTTTTTAAATTCTTTTATTTGCAATTAAAACAAGTACATCAACATCACATCTTTTACATAGTGTCAAGTGAAAACGAAATGTTTTGCACATGTACATAAAGAATATTTACATGATGTCATGTATATGATTATAAAAAAAAAATAGAAAGGATGACAGTAAAAGGGGTGAAGGTCAAATGAAAGTGTCAGAAGTCTGTGTGGGGAGTGGAAAGAAAAATTTTCAGAGAATGTCAATGGGAAAGTGAAGCATTTTCTTTGTAGGGAAAAAAATTAAGTTGACTAGTTGAAAGAGTGTTTATTTATGTACTGGTCGCATTGAGTTTTCAAGAGGTTGTATGCCGAGGTCATTGAAACAAATGAACTCTACTTCATCTGCCGTAGTGTCTTGGGCACGTACTGGGAAAAAAGTGAGATGATCATGAGGACGAATGGGTGGTAAAAAAATAGCTGAAATAGTAAGGCAGTATTTATGTAGGACACTTTTTAAAAAATAAATAGGCTTTGGAATGTTATCATCAGATGACAATGTAACAATAGATGCTCAATTTTGCTGTAAGGTTACTAGCCAGTAGGCCAAGTCATATTTTCTGACTTGAGGGTCCACAAGGCAGATGTGTAGATTTCACCTTTTACTGTGATCTCAGCATATGAAAGGATAGTGTGGTGAGTACTATGCCCAGCCGTCTTTACTTTCACTAACGCGATTCAGGTACTCAATAGAGCTGGGTGGACTCATGGACTTATTTCCGACTCTTGCCCGGGGTCCGAACTCGAGACTTCCAGGTTTGCAGTCGGTTGCTCTGCAAGTTACGAGTAATTAAACAAAATTCCATATTAATTTAGGAAGTTTTCTTCACGATTTGCTCCTAGTCCTCTGTGCATCACTGCCTTTATCAAATCTGAATAAAGAATGTATTTTAAAAACATTATTTAAAATATGCAAGTGTGATTGTATTGCATATGTCTAATTAAGTTTCGTGGATATCAAGGAAAACATATGTGGGGTTTTATGTGAGTGCGTGAGTATGTGAGTTTTAGATGGGACAGTGTGGACTAAGTGGTAAATAGCTAGGCTGTTAGCCCAAAAGTCTCGAGTTCGAATCCGGGTCCAAGTCAGTAGAACGTCACTGAATCTAGGTAAAAGTAAAGGCGGCTGGACAAAGTGCTGGTGACACCTTCCCTTCATATGCCGAGGCCAAGAAACATATGAACTCCATTTCATCTGCCCAATGGATCGCTAGGTCTAAAGATAATTCTTTCCCAAGTTTTTATGTGGGGGGTCGAAGATGAGTGGGGGAGGGGGTAGCAGGGATGTGGGTGGCACCCACCCATGGGGTAACACATGTTATGAGTCACCGCCCGCATTTTTCTTTTGTTGCAATGCAGGCCACTCCATTATTCACAACGGAGATAATTAGCTTTGTCATTAAAAAAAATCTTTGATGATTCACTATTGTAATAGTTCGCAAGGCTTAATTAATAATATATTTTAACTTTGCGAATTTTGATATTTGTGTCTGAATTCTAATTAGCAGTTTAATAATTTCAAAGAAATGGGGTGAGGCTGTAAGTGACCATCAGCCTACGCACAGCCACGCTAGCCAGATGTATTGTGGTATTGTTTTCTGAAAAATGTTCAAGTATGTTTTTAACTGACCAATGAACGGTGTGGCGAGATGGTTGAGAGTACTACTGCTAAGTCTTGAGTTCAGGTCCCGGGTTTGAGTCTGTAAGAGTCCACCCAGCTCTGGTGGGTACTTGACTCACGTTAAGGAAAATAAAGGCGGCTGACCACATTATCCCCTGGTATGCCTAGGTCACTGAAACAGGTGAACTCTATTTCATCTGCCCCATGTATTTTAGTGATTCGAGAAGATGCTAATGTTTTAACCAACCCTTCTGAAGCCTACGGAAACAGGTAAACCTTACTTCATCTGCTCAAATAAACCGGTAGGATCGAAAAGATTACTATGTTTCACTTGGAGAGCGCTCCCAACATACCTGGAGGCGGAGTCTACTAGAAAAAATGAAGCCAACAGGGTTTGTCTTGGGAGACAGCAGAATTAATAGCCGGGGATCGGATAAAATGGAAGGAAATGGTAGAGGCCCTATGTTCCATAAGGAGCAAAGAGGACTAAGACAAGTAAGTCAAGTCACAAGGAGAGCATTACATTTTGAAAAATAAAATCTTGTTTTGGCGTTGTTGTCTCTTTTTGTGTCGAGTTTGAAGCCAAAGTGAATTCATGCATGACGTCATGAACTCTCCCCGCCCCCTTTTATTTTAACTCCCCCCTTCACAAGCTGGACAACGATATGCAGATCGAGGAGATTATAAGTGTACGCCCTGATATCCTTGCATTCAACGGAATAGTGCAGGCATTCCTTTTTCTACGTTCTACTTTAGCCTTTAAATTTTCCTAACCCCCTCCCCTCTCCACTGCATACATATTTGTCATGTTGCCAAGGTTACAGAAAGTGATAGTGTCAATCGCAAGAAACAACCCTGAAAATCACATCGATGTAGGGGTCGGCGTGGTGGAATCGGGAAAAGCTCATGGTTGCTAAACCGAAACGTCTTGAGTTCAAACCCTCGAACAGCCACTTTCCTAGAATCAACAACTGCTGCCTTGTAGTTTGTTCTTGGTTGGACAAACGCTATGGAAGCAAATCAAAAAAGAAAAGCAGGCTGAAATTGGAGTCAATGGCCTCAATGGCGCATAACCAGTTGACACGTTAGAGGGGGATCCTTTCCAATACTAAATTTAAGAACGAAGAAGAAGAAGAAGAAAGACATTAAATGTATTCTGACAAACCAGGATCAATGTGTTTTTCAGACATTGTTTCACGGATGTAGGATGGAAGGGGGTGGGAACGAGGGTGTACAATGGGGGGGGGGGGGATATTCCACAAGAGAGATAAAAACACTGGCCATGATGTACCAAACTATCACAAGGATGCTGAGTGTTCAAAATATGGTCTCGCTCAGGTTTCGACTTTGTATTAGATGTCGCCGAGCTGTACCAGCTTTAATGGATACCCAGCATTAATTGAACAAAAATATCATGCAGAAAGGACACAGTCTACTCGACTATCTACTATTAGTTCCAGTGTATCTACTATTAGTTCCAGTGAGGGCGCTACTATAAGTCGAACTAGGCGGCCGCTGAGGGCGCCATCCATATGGGTGCGCAAAAATGTTTAAGCGCTATTATCAAAAAGTACCTAATAATTAATAACTTTGATTATCCTTTATAAACTATGGATGGTAATATAAAAAGGACAAACGATCTATTTCGGCGCCCAGGACGAACTATCAATTTTGCATCCCCACCCCTAAACTAGGCCTTTATAAGCCTACATTTATTCGCGATGGTGAGAATACAACCCCACCTCGCGTCTTAAAATATTACCCGTATTTGATTTTTTTAATAGGTGTCCCTTAATTTAGGGGATCCAAAATTAACTTAACACTAATGAATGGCAATGAAATAATATGTATGTCATGAAAATTGACTTGAAGTATATTATAATAAAGCTACCGTGTTTAAACTTTCAAACAAATTTGCAGTAAAAATTATTCAATTATTAAAATATATTGTTTGAACACGGTTTCATAGCGAATATAAAAGATTTGTTATGATTATTACATCATGAAATTTAAACCGATTTATTTTGGTTTTCAGTAATGTCTCATTTACACTTGATTAGTTTAACTATTCTTGTGATAGTTATTTCCCTTGCATGTAACTTTGGTATATGGATTACCAATGGGAGATAATTCGTTGCTTAGCTTAACACATATTTCAAATAACTGCATCTTAGGTTAACCGCTTACTAATAAATACAACTTTAACTTATTATTTGCTAATTTAAAAGTAATATAGAGCAGAAGTTCTAAACAAAATAGTTTGGTATGTTTTTTAGCATTATCAGTAGCCGTTGTAGTTTGCAATACTTAATATTAGTAAAAATACAGTATGCGATAGTGCAACAAAAAACAAGTTAATAAAAAGTCTAGTGACAATTTAAGCGCAATTTCCTTATGTTATCCATAACAATTTTTATTTTTTAATTTTTTGTTAATATCATCCTATAAATATAAACTCCTACACGATGCTCAGTTTAAATCATCCTAGGCCTACACGATGCTCAGTTTAAATGTTCTTAATTAATTTTTTGTGACCGAACGAAAGGATATTTTTGAAAACTTTCTTCGGCAATATTGGTCTAAATTATGGCAGGAATCGATTGGTAAATGTTTCAAGTCGCTAAGTGGTCTGGTTGCCGAGATATGGAGCAAAAACTGCATTTGTTCGAGATTTTTTGGCTTTTCCGGGAAATCCAGGAAGGAATTCCGGGAATTTTTTTGGCCTATGTTCATCCTCGGAACTTGCTTAACATATTTGCTTTTGGAACTAGTTCTCGATATTGCTTCGTTGAGGAGGAGATACGACTTAAAGGCTGCGGACACACATCCATCCATCCAGAAATAACGAGTTAATAATCGCAATTGTCCAGTATGGAAATTGCGCTAAAAAGAGGGGGGGGGGCTATGTCCTAAAGTAGAAAGTAAACGTGTGGACTTAGCAGCAATTTCAATAGAATGTGATTATGCTAGAAAACTGGAATTGAAGGAATTTGTACTCACTTTTGCGACGAAGAAGGCAAGTAAAATTTGATTTTGATGTCTACTTATAACGTGTATGCAATTGACAATAAATTATGTCACTTTTAATTAATTTTTTTCTTATACATATGTTTTAGTAATTAATTTGTGTGAAAGGGAGCTTTTTAATAAGTTTCTCTACATAGTAATGTTGGAGGGTGTTTCAATCAACACAATTAAGTATTACGTATCGATTTATTATTTGAGACCTATGAAGGTCTCAAATGTAGAGTAGTGCATGGCCAACAGACTACAGAGGCCTTCCCAGTACGGACCGGAGTAAGGCAGGGTTGCCTACTTTCACCATTCCTGTTCCTACTGGCCATAGACTGGGTTATGAAGATGTCAACAGAGAAAACGCGAAACGGTATACAGTGGACATTGTGGAGCCAGCTGGATGACCTGGACTTTGCTGACGACCTGGCCCTCCTTTCTCACACACAACAGCAAATGCAGGATAAAACCAACAGGGTTGCAAATTTTTCTACAAGCCTGGGTCTGAACATCCACAGAGGGAAAAGTAAAGTTCTCAAAGTCAATGCATCAAACAACAACCCTATAACACTGGCAGAAGAAGCCCTAGAAGAAGTGGATAGATTCACCTACCTTGGAAGTATTGTTGATAAGCAGGGTGGGACAGAAGCAGACATAAAAATAAGGACGGGTAAGGCAAGAGCAGTCTTCAACCAACTAAAAAATGTTTGGGGTTCGGGAGATTTAACCCTTAGAATAAAAATCCGGATCTTCAACACACTAGTAAAACCTGTTTTACTCTATGGAGCCGAGACATGGAGAATAACTGCTATAAATAAGAAGAAAATACAATCATTTATAAACGCATGTCTCAGAAAGATCCTGCGAATTCGCTGGCCTAAAACCATCAGAAATGATGTTCTATGGCAACGGACAAATCAACTGCCAGTGGAAGTAGAGATCCTCCAGAGAAAATGGAAATGGATTGGCCACACACTCAGGAAGCCTGTATCCAGCATAACAAGACAGGCCCTCACCTGGAATCCACAAGGCAGGAGGAAGAAAGGCAGACCAAGAAAGACCTGGAGACGTGACCTGGAAGAAGACACCAAAAAGATTGGATACACCTGGGGACAGTTGGAGAGACTAGCCCTGGACAGAGACGTCTGGAAAGCTCTTGTCAGCGGCCTATGTCCCAGTAGGGACGACAGGCAAACATGACATGACATGACATCGATTTATTATGCGTCATTTAGGCGAGTTCAGACTTTACTTTTTAGATTTGCTTCTATAGCCTTCGCTCATCCAAGAACAAACAACAAAGCAATAGTTGTTTGATTTTGGAGTTGTCTCTCCTAAATGGGCAGCGGCCCCCAGATATCGAGCTTCGTCTGCCGGGAGATTCGAACTCGGGACTTAACTGTTTAGAATCCATGAGCTTTACCGACCAGACCACCCCCACCCATTTAAAACGTCTAGCTACATCTTCCACATCACCCCAACACCTTAATACCTCTTAAGAACAGAGGCGTAGCGACCCTTCCCGGCGCCCGGAGATAAACTTTCATTTTGGTTGCCCCACCCCCCCCCCCCATATATTTTTTATACTTATTATGCAAAACTGCAGTTAAAATGAGCTTTTAATTTTTTCCAACCCATTTTGGCGCCCCCTAACTTCGGCGCCCGGAACATAAGTACCCCCCCCCCCCCCGCCCTACCCTCGCTACGTTTCTGCTTAAGAGTCCGCAATAAAGCTACGCTTCAACTCCCTTCCCCCTTGAGCCACCCGCCTCTTGTAAAGCCATAATTTATGGCACCCCCAACTTTTAGCCCAAATCCCTCTCACGTCCTACTAGCTAAAATCACTGTTTGCCCCTCTCACCCAACCCTCCCACCTCTCCCCCACACCTCCCCCCCCCAACTCCCCCCACACCTCCAGAGGCGTAGCGAAGGGGGGGCAGGGGGGTACATATGTCCCCGGGCGCCGACCTTAGGGGGCGCCAAAATGGGTTGTGAAAACAAATTAAAATGTCATTTAGCTGCATTTTTGCATAATAGTTTGAATGGGGGTGCAAATCGAAAGTTTGAAAGAGGGGGGGGGGGGTGCAAATTGAAAATTTGCTCCCGAAGGGGGCTCTAAATTGAAAGTTTGTCCCCGGGTGCCGGGAAGTGTCGCTACGCCTCTGCACACCTCCACCCACACCTCCACTCACACCTCCCCCCACACCTCCCCCACACCCCCTTAGAGCCTCTCTTGATGTCCACATTCGGAATCCTATGTTACCACCTCCCCCAATACGACTATAGCCACTGTTATACCCGCTCCACTCTGAAACCACTCCTTCTATCCCTCTTCTGAGCAACATCTCCGCCATACCACCCTTTATCCCAAAATGCCCTCTATAACTGCTGCTCATCTCCACTTTTGGAAATCAGTGTGGATTAACTCCCCTTCAATCTGTACCCACTCTTTATGCCCCCACCCCTAATGAGGCCAGAGCGCGCCCTCACACCCACAATCCACCTTAATCACAACCCCCTCAACCCTAACCCCTCAATGCCAACCACTCAATGCCAACCACTCTATGCCAACCCTTCAATCCCAACCCGTCAATCCCAACCCGTCAATCCCGACCCCTCAATCCCAACCCATTAATGCTAACCCTCTAAATCTCAACCCCCACAATCCATACTCCTGAATCCCATCCCACGTAATCCCCTCGATTCTAACCATAATAAGCCAAACCTCTCGATCCCAACCCCTAAATCCAAACCCCTCAATCCCAACCCCCACAATCCCAACCCCCTCTTTAGCTGCTGTTCATATCCACCTCTCCAACCAATCCTTTTATACTCCATCCACTATACACACCTATCCACCTTTCATTCCCCCACCCTACTCCAATCACCCCCCCCCCCCCCTTTCCAACAACCTCTGACATTAAGCCCACAATACTCCCTCAACAAGCGATGAGCCCACACCAGGTCGACCTAAATTACTGGCAATTAGATCAGGCCGGTGCAATTTCCGACTTGTCGCGGATGGCGAGAATAATTAGCGTCCGGCCCATCTTAAACAAAGATGATGTCCAGCGGTGTGGCCGAAGCACTGGTCAGTCTCTGGTGGACGGGTCAGTCACTGATGGACCCTCGGAAATTGAGCCAAAGGAAGCGGACACGGGAGTAGACATATAGACGGCATGGGTTTATTTATAATTTAATGTTGATTTAATTGGTAATTGTGCGTTGTAGTTTTGTGTTGGTTTCGGGGTATGATGGCGATCATACAAATACTTAGTTTTGAGCTTGATTTCTTGGGTTGAAGTAAAAAGGAAGTCACTGAGTCAGTCCCAGCTCTAACGAGTACCCAACAAATTGGGGATAGTAAAGGGTGAGGGGGAAGCTCTGATAACGTAGTATTAACAACTGGTTGGGTCAAAGAAATGGAGGACATAATATTCCATAGGTACCCAGGACCTTCAGTTTCTAAAGAGAAATTTATTCTTTAACTTACTTCAACTGAAAGAGATTGGGGTAAGCATAAATTTAAAAAAAATACATATTCATATAAGTTTTGATTACCATTTACAACTACACATTAGATTGGGTCAAATTAGTAAAATTGAAACACTTTATTTCACATGAAACCTTACATATACCAGTGTTTCTTTCAGACATTTTTCCCCCCAGAAGTGGAGGGTGGGGGGTGGGGGGAAGTGAATAGAGGTACTAAAAACCTGGGTGAGTCCGGGAGGGGGGGGGGGGGGGGGGGCAGTACGAATTGAAATTTCCGGGCGGGAAAGGAACGGACACTGTTAAGGTATATATACAAATATTTTCGCTCGGGGGCGGAGGGCTGTGAACTGGGGGGGGGGGGGGGGGGGTCTGCCCTGGGGTCTTCCGTCCTAGTTAGGTTGCCTGAAAGAAACTCTGCATAAGAACCGAATTAGCTATTCAAACTCTTGAATGACGATTATTGTCACGTCGAATACCCATGAGCAAACGTGAATAACACGTCACTGTACATACGTGACCAAACTGTCCGTCACGTACATAGTCAAAAATGGCGCATCACAAAACATCACGACGTGGTGTGGCTAAAACTGCGATAACATCTTGTCACGAACGTGACAACGAGGTAAAATACTATCAGCAAGTTTGGCTGTCACGAACGTGAAAAGGTCCGGGTCACACATGGTCGATTGACTCTCCCGTCCTGAAAACAAAAAGCTACACGCCTTTGATCTTCCGATTCATCGCCCCTCCCCACTTTCAGTTAAGTGTCGTGGTCCACTGTACCGCACACCTCCACGTTCACACCCCCACAATCATCCCCTCATCCCAACTTTCACCCCCTCAGCTATCACCCCCTCACCCCAACCTTCACCCCCTCACCCTCACTGTCACCCCCTCACCCCCACTATCACCCCCTCACCCCAACCTTCATCCCCTCACCCTCACTATCACCCCATTATCACCCCCTCACCCCACTATCACCCCCTCACCCCACAGTCACCCTCTCACCCCCACTATCACCCCCTCACCCCCACTATCACCCCCTCATCACCACTATCACCCCCTCACCCTCAATATTACCCCATGACCCTTACTATCACCCCCTCACCCCCACTATCACCCCCTCATCACCACTATCACCCCCTCACCCTCAATATTACCCCATGACCCTTACTATCACCCCCTAACCCCCACTATCACCCCCTCATCACCCCCTCATCACCACTATCACCCTCTCACCCACAATCACCCCCTCACCCCCACTATCACCCCCTCACCCCACTATCACCCCCTCACACGCACAATCACCCCTCACCCCCACTATCACCCCCTCACCCCCACTATCACCCCCTATCACCCCAATCACCCCCAATATACCCCATCTATCACCCCCACACTTTCACTATCACCCCATCGTCACAAATTTAACCCTCATGCTCACACACACCCCTCCCCCACTTCACAAAAATACACACACACCCAAAAGTATCCTTCAACGAAACTGAATTCAACCTGACCTTACAATACATTTGACATCGGGCTAACCCTTTATATACCATTACAAGGATCAGGTTAAAACTTACAGTTTTTACATGAATTAGACCCGATGTTACTTTTCGTCCGGAAGTTTTTTTTTCTGCTCACTCGCGAACTTTTTGCGATTATTAAATCCGACAGAACGAGGGTTTGAGGGCTAAATTAAACACGTGCGGTTAATTACTCATCTACGGCACTGGAAATCCACCCCCCAACCCTTCCCCCGCCTTCTCTATATTTAAGAGCACTAAAGGTCTTTGCATTAGAAAACACAAGGGACGCTACTGGAATTATCAGTTCCTTTTTACACTCGCTCGTTTGGAGGGGAGCTGATTACCTCCCCGCGTGTCGAAATTATTTGCCGTTCGCGTCATCAATTATTGAGCTACATCAGATCAAGTCTTCCCATTAGATGAATTATTAATTAGGTGACGTCTCGAAGATGGCAGGGAGATGGGGCGGGCGGCGGTGGAGCGGAAATGAAGGTGTCTCCGGTTGGTCGCAGGGAACATGAGTTAGAAGGTGTATTTCTTATATCGCGATATATATATATATATATATATATATATATATATATATATATAGAATATATGATTTTTATAGCTGTTATTAAGTCTACATTTGTAAATACAGACACACACACACATATATTTATATATATAACTGTTCGTATATAATTATATATATATGTATGTATAATATATTTTATATTTATATATTATACATATTTTTATGTTATATATTGTATGTATATAATGAGTATATCTGAATTTAAATCTTTTTGTAAATACACAATACATATATATATATATATATATATATATATATATATATATATATATATATATATATATATATATATATATATATATATATATTACATTTATCTAGTTATAGAATTATTTTCTTTTCTGTGAAATAGCATATTGTTAGTACATCTTAAAAGAAAGGCAAAAACTGCGAGACACCATATACGTACGACCCTAAAGCGTATAAAACAAACACCGAACAGTTTTTGCCCTTACCCTACTTGACATAAAGTTTCCTGTAATCCAACACCCAAATACATACACTACCCCGAGCTCTCCCACGTCAAAGATATTTATTTTCGAGTTCTTTTATAACCAAAATTGGAGTTCGTCGGCCAGACAAGAAAATGACCATCTTTTGTTGTGAGCTTTAACTTTTGAATGCAGTTCTGTGAAGGCAATTTAGAAATCAAAAGAACGACGGGTCTAGAAGCTAGTGGAAAGTGTTTTTGATTGTTCAAAGATTTGAAGGGAATTTGGATAAAAGCGAGATTTCTTGTATGTGAAGAAACAGAAAAGTTTCGGTGGTATGGGTGAGCTATAGTTAAATATACAAGCTTATGTGAAATATCTTCTCTTGATTATTTTTTTATTTTTGTGTTGGTGTTCCCAACGTTTTGGGGAAGGTAATACAGAATAACAGAGACAGCTTATTTGAATGGTAGAGCATACGACTGCTAATCCGAAAGTCTTTAGTTTAAATCCGGGTTCAAGTCCGTAGAGCGTCCCTGAGTCCTCTCAGCCCTGATAAGTACCTAACTCACGTTAGGGAAAATAAAGTTGGCTAGGCATATTGCCAACCACTCTATGCCTTCACGTGCCGAAGTCACAGAAACAGATGAACTGCTCCATGGTCCGTCGAATGGGTACTTTACGTGAATACAGAATATCGAATGAGTAGATTGTATTCGACCACATTCCACGCATGGTCTAATTCCTACACTTTACGTTAAATAAAACATTTTGCCCTTCAGAAAAACAAATACAAGCGACAACGTGTTCTAAATTTTAAAGACATTTGCACTGTAAAAAATTTGAGGAAGAAGAAAAAAAATAAAAACGTTACCCGCCTCCACGATTTTAATTAAGATTATTTAAAGTGTATCAATGACAATAAAGTTTTATAATATAATAGAGCCAAAAAAGTCTGGCAGATTTGAGCCTAGGTGCGAATTAGATTCCCGGACTCCAGGCTAATACTCAGTTCATTTCACGCAGTATCGAATGTACGGCTAGAAGTCGCGTTCACGGTCGGGCGGTTTTGCTAGTACGGCAACGCCCCCGTGAATTCGACAACAGAGCAGGAGGTGAGAGAGGAATTGGAAATACGATCACGTTTGGGGTGAGCGGGGCGTGGCATGATCACGTTTGAGTGAGCGACATGTGAAGGAATTAATGAGTTGCTAAAAATACATGGCGTTTAAGTTAATTTTCGAGGTGAAATTATTTTCATATCGTTCTATTAATTGTGGGAGGGGAGGGGTTGTCAAGGGTGTGAAATGCTTCACGGAATGAAATTCTTCACAAAAGGGAAGTGACCTTCGTCAAAACGACATGTGTTTACGCGTGGGTTATCTTCATTGTTTTTCTTTATTGCTCATTTTTAAATGGTTCCCCCATGTTTGACCTTGGGGTAGATTATCATAGTTAATTTATAATTAAAATGTTTCTCTTTTTTCGTGTTACATTTCTTTGTTAGCATCTTGTCTATGTTTATATTATCAAATTTTTCCCAAATCTCAACCGTTGAAGAATTTAACACATGTTGTCTGCCATAAGAAAAAATTTCATTAAATTATCTGTCCTTGTATAAATTCATATCACTTCATGCCGATGTCACAGGAACAAGTGCACTCTACTTCACCTGGCCCATGGTTCGAAAAAGTATTTTACTTTTGTTTTACTTTCATTATGTCCCTATAGTTATCTACCTTTAAAAAGTTAAATGTAAGTTGTGTACCTTTGCATACACTTTTAAATAGTCTCCCTTAATTGTCCACAATTGAATAGTTTCCCTTAAATTGTATTCCATTGAATTCTTTCCCATAAGTTGGCTATCCTTTTGCATAAATTGTTTACCTTTGAATAGTTTCCCTTAAATTGTCTACCATTGAATTATTTCCCTTAAGTTGCCTATCCTTTCACATACATTGTCTGAATTTAAATAGTTTCCTTAAAGTTATCTGCCCTGTGAATAGTTTCCTAAAAGTAGTCTACACCTGAATAAGTTCTTGTAAGTTATTGTTTCCCTTGAGTTGCCTATCCTTAAATAGTTACGTTTCAGAAGTCTATCCTTGATTAGTTCCCTTTATGTTTTCTACCTTAAAGTTGTCTACCCTAATGTTCGACTTCCAAACGTTATTTTCCCTTTAAGCTGTCCATTCCTATTGACATACATATTATATAGCGCCGAAATGTCAACTGTTGAGTTATTGCCCCTTGCGGCTCTCTAACCCGTTTAGTTTTAACAAACAGTTTCCCAGCACTTGAGTTTATCCTAGACACAGAAAATTACGTCTTGGACACTGGTGCTGAGTCCATCACTTAAGAGGTTTAACTTCGACCTGCACCGGTTAAACCCAGTTAAACCGGTGGCTCACACGACACCGGATGTAATCCCAGACCTCGACTGACCACCTGTGTCCGAGATTCTAGAGCCAGGAGATGCCAGAGTTAGTGAGTTCTATTTGATTAACCTTTACTCCAGAGTACAGCCCCTTTGTCAAGTTGAAGGCTATAATGTCACGTTTAAAAACCTCGACTGTCAAGTTAGGAACGTTAATACTAACTCAAAAACTTGACAAAAGGGGATTTAAAAGTAAGCTTTGTCCTCATATTTGTAAGGGAGGTAATTACGTTTCTTCAAATTATTAGAATGAAGGTTAAATTTAATTAGCGATTTCATGTATAACATTGTCTGGGTTTTGTTACAAATTTCGAAAAAAAAAAAAGTTTCAGGAATTTTTTTTTATGTTTAGTGTAGATGCTAAATGTAGACAGACGGAAACAAAAGACGCTTATTTTTATGTATTTTTTATTTGAATAATTAAGTAAATAAATAGGTCTGTCGAATAATTTAAATATTAATTAAAAAGAAATTTTCTTCTATTTTAACCAAACTTATTCTATGGTCGTAGACGAGACAAAGCCGTTGACCTTTCAAGATTAAAATAATTTCACAAATTGTCTACCTATTGGGAACAAACCAAGAGGTCGACTTGGTCGGGTCGGCTAAGCCGATATTTGCTGAACCGAATAGTCGCGAGTTCAAACCTGGGCAGATTAGGCTCCATAGCTTGGGACAGCCACTCATCTAGGAGAGAGAACTTCAAAATCACAACTCCAAAATCCAACCGTCCTTATTTAGTCAAAGGCTATGGTAGCAAATCCAAATAGAAAAGTAGGCTGAAATCCAATTAATTGCCCTATATGTCGCAAAAAATGACACGTAATACTTAGTTGAGGGAATCTCTTCCAACACTAGAATTAAGCGAAGCCCCCCCCCCCCCCCCCCGAAGAGATGCCTGGAAGAAACTCTGTATATGAATCCTTTCGGAGCGGGTAAAAAAATTTGAAAAGACAATTGATTAGATGTTTATTTTACGACTAAGACTGTATGTCTACTAACATTAAGTATTGCAATCTACAACGGCTACTGAAGTATTTGTTTTTCAACTTGATAATTCTAAAAAAAAAACTAACCAAACTGTTTTGTTAAGAACGTCTGCTCTATATAATTTTTTACAATAGCAAATAATAATTTAAAGTTGTATTTATATGTAAGTGGTCAACCTAAGGTGCAGGAATTTGAAATGAATGTAAAGTTAGGAAACGAATTATCTCCCATTTGAAAATCCAAATATCAAAATTTTATTCAAGGGAAATAACTTTCACAAAAATAGCTAAATTAACCAAATGTAACTAAGACATGCCTGAAAAGCACAATAAAAAAACTTTACATTAAATCAGGTATTAATTATAAGAAATAATTTATATTATCTATGAAACTTTGTGAAAACAATATATTTCACAAATTTAATACTTAACTTTACGTTTTGCCTGAAAGTCTAAAAGTGATAGCTTTATTATAACATACTTCTGTTCAATTTTGAAGACATGATTTTAATTGTATGCCGTTGATGATACACATATTTTTTTAAAATTTTGGATCCCCTTGAAAAGGGAAACTTTCCAAAAAAATCAAACACGGTTAGATTTTAGATGTTTTGACAATACTAGATACTAGAACTATTGATTAAATATAAAAAATAAATAAATTGAAGGAACAAAGATTACGGTTAGTTTTAAATTCCATCCTATTTAATATTCTATTTAATATCATATATTAATACTTTAAGAGTGGTAATATTGATTCCTAAAATACTCAAGATTGTTTAACTACAGAACGCCTACCTTTCTTTGTAGTGTGTTCCTTCCTTAATTGGAACAATCTAACTTACGATTAACTCGACTACTCGATATACTCTACTACATTCACAACACATATCAAACTTCGGTACCTAAACATAACTAGACTCGATGCTCTAGATTCTAGAACTGCGACACCACCTCACTTAACTTCACCAAGCTCTACAAACGGTACTCCCAATCAACAACGATTTCACTGGACCTACTACTACACTTTAACAGTCAACACACTTCGATACCTTCATACCACAAGAATCGATACTCCAGAACTCCGGAACTACGATACTTCATCACCTGCATTCTCATTTTTCTATTACAAATCAGATTCCACTAGACCTTCAACTACAAAGCAGTCGAATACAAATTATTACATTTTAAACCTTCGATACTTTATACCTACGAAACCATATCAGCAACAGCCTTCCGCCGTTACTCCCAAATCTAAACAATTCATCAAAACTTACCAACACAAGTACAATACTTTGAACACCCTGTCATTACAAAACTCTATACACCATTACAGATTTCTAATTTACAGTCAGATTTGCATTTTCACCATCGCGAATAAATATAGGCCTATATAGACCTAATTTTGGGGTGAGGGTGCAAAATTGGTAGTTCGTCCTGGGCGCCGAAATAGATCGCTACTTTTTTTTATAAAAGTTATTAATTATTAGGTACTTTTTGATCATAGCGATTAAATCTTTTTCCGCCCCCCCCCCCCCCTAGGGATGGGGCCCTAGGCGACAGCCTAGTTCGCCTTATAGGTAGCGCCGGCCCTGCATACGACAGACCTAAACTTTAATTTCTGACCATAACATTAAACCTGATGTCACGTGATTTTTCATAACCTAACGAGCCAATTTACGGAAGTCTCCATTGTAAAACAATGGCAGCAGTTATAATCCACAATTCAATATGCACTTTTCAATATACAGGAAATCAAAGATCATTTTATTTTTGTTACTGCTTTGCGGATGCGATTCACTAAACACATAGCACGGAAAAAGCGAGGCTATAAGACTACGTCATTCGTCTATTAATAGCCTCGACGTCTTCAAGAGCCTGCGCACATTGATTTTGTTTTTCGTTTTATGGCGAAAACATGGGAAGATAATCTTTGGTGACGCGTCTTCAAGATCAATTGTGTAGTTGTCTTCTCCTGGTAACAGGTAATAAAATAAATATAAAAAAGAATGAAGAGTTATAACCATTTTTTTTTATCTCTTTGATATTTCGTTTCTATTATTTATTTATTTATTTATTTTTATTTATTTATTTTTATTATTTCTTATTTTAAAGTGGAGAAACGATTTAACAACAATGTAAAGTAACATAACACAATAAAATCTAAATAAAAACTACAAACTACAGTCACACACACACACACACACACACAAACATATATATATATATATATATATATATATATATATATATATATATATATATATATATATATATATATATATATATATATATATATATATATACATACATACATTTATTTGTAATGTTATATGGTAAAACGTGGTACTAGACGTCACACTTTTTAACACCTGGACATTTTAAAACATTTCTACTTATCCAAGTATTCTCTAATACTTAAATTATTGCAGCATGATTCACACATCTTACACGTTATACAAATAGTAACACAGACTATAGAATTCATTTGTCTCGTAAGGTTGCTTGCATGCAGTTTCTTCCAGTTTCGAAAATATGTGCCCACCCCCATTCCGAGAAAAAGTCTGGAAGAAACACTGCTTGCATGTCAACTTGCTCGTACCTCAAAGCAATTCTTTCTATAGAAATGCATTTAAATCATAGTTTCTTCCAGGCTAAGCCCCCCCCCCCCCCCCACCCCCCCCCCCCTTCCACGAAGAAAGTCTACCGCCCCCTCCCCAAAGCGAGATGGATTTTATATAGTAAACATATACTTTTACAAGTGTGTCCCCCCTCGGGAAATGTAGACAGCCCTCCCCCCACCGGAAATATCAAGCCCCCCCCCCCCCCCCCCACCCTCCCCCGGAGAAAAAAGTCTGGAAGAAACACAAACTGATTGAAATGCCGTTCCAACCCTCAAAACGCCTCATTACTGTTTTGATTTTTTTTGTTTTAAAGGTAAAACTGTATCCATAAATGATAATGCTCGGTTTACGTACTGTTGATGCTAAACTATTTTTTCCATTTCGTTTTCGACACGGTTTTTTTCTTTGCTGGTGTTTGGTCTTTATCGCTTGCTTTCGTCACTCTCGCCATTTGTCCCTTCAGGTTTCTCATACTTAAATTTTACTCGAAAATTAAGGCAAAGTATCGCTAGCTCGACTGCTCGTAACGAAAATGCCTCGTATGTCATGGCACTCCTATGTCAAGGTACTACTGTATAAATATATATATATATATATATATATATATATATATATATATATATATATATATATATATATATATATATATATATATATATATATATATATATATATATACACATTGGAATACATCCACCACATTAAATGTATACAATATTAATGAATGGAAAATTGTCCCTAGTCAGATTTCACCCACGCGGAACGCTGCGCGCGCAGCCCACGGCGTACTCGCACACTACGCATGCCCGATAAGCACGCGCAGGTAGCCTATTCTTAGAAGCCACGCGGAGGCCTCGTAAGGAAGAATACGTCTTTTAAGCCAAATTACATCATGACAGGGGCTATTAAATTTAATCATGGCGCCGGGCTTGGGTTTCCTTAGCCTGACGCTCCCTCGGTCGATACCTCATTGAATCAGTGACAAAATTAATTTGAAAAACCATTATTTTTTTTCCGTTAAAATTGAAGTGCTGTTTTTATTTTTTTTAAATTTTTTTCCCCTAAAAATAATCTTCAAACTCTCATTATCAGGATAATCAACATCTTATTTGCAAAAGAAACCTTCCTTCTCTTAAAGAATGTTTGCTTTTTTTTTTTAAGAAAACGAAGAAGAAAAACTCTCAATGAAATGAATTGTTTCGTAATTTTAAGCGCATTTTGTTTTCCGTTTGTTGAAAAAAAAATATTTGCGTCGATTTCCTCTTCCGTGCATTAAGGCAGAATTGTGATTGGCTGTCGGTTATACGTCCACACGACATGTATTCTATTATCATATTAACAGGTTTTTAGAATCTTAAAAAAAAGAAAGAAAACAACATTACTTCCCTTTACGGTATTGTTAATGTCATTATTTTGTTTGGTTGACGTTGTATTACACTTACAGGTGTTTTAACATAATATAACAACTGTGTAGACTATGTAGACAAAGCTGGGTTAATAGGTTATAATGGCACAGTAGATTTTCACAACACTACACCCCCCCCCCCCCAACCCCCCCCCCCCCCAGCCCCCCGAAAAAAAACAAAAAAAAAACACTTAACTTCCTCCTGTTATTGGCAGAAAAAAGTACTATAACTTAAGACAACAAACGGTGTTTATATAACACTCATACTTTTTCCGAAATTGTTCCGGAAAACATGCGTACTTTTAACGTTTCGTCCTCTTTCTGTTTCTGTGATTGATTTCTTATGAACTATTTTCCCATTCATAATTTGTTCAATTTTCATTTAAAATAGCGACACGATTTGTCCAAATTGGATGTCATGCTATAATAGACCTTTAATACTCGCATCTGATGTCATTCCTTCAGGCTTGAGGTAGTAGTTATATATATATATATATATATATATATATATATATATATATATATATATATATATATATATATATATATATATATATATATATATACATACATACATATATATAGGTATTTATGTATTTATTTACAAACATATGTACATGTGTGTGTGTGCGTGACTGCGCGTAAGTGTGTGTTTGTATGTGTGTGTGTATGTGTGTGTGTGTGTATATGTGTAACATAAAATATGTTTTAAAAATATTTTTTTGTTAAATTTAGTTCATGAAAATTCTGTGCACATTTTCACTTAAATTTAATACATATTCTATGTGCACTTTACATTTAAACTTGACTTTTTTGGGTGTTTTTGAAATCCAAATATACATTTTTGCTACTCTTTGCAGATCAAATATCAATTAATTATTGACACACAGATTGTATTTTATCTGAAATCAGAAACCTGTTAAAATTATTTTGCATCGCATTACAAGGGATAAAAAATAATACAGAAAACCAGAAAACTCCGACAAACCATATTACCATTAGTGGCGATACTGTTGGGTGTGGGAGGGCGTTAGTGAGATGTTAGTTTTACCTCATGCTTTATATATATATATATATATATATATATATATATATATATATATATATATATATATATATATATATAGATATAGATATAGATATAGATATAGATATATATATATATATATATATATATATATATATATATATATATATATATATATATATATATATATATATATATAGGCCTATATACGATAATTACCATCTGATTGGTATTTTGGAAAATTGGAAGGGTATTGTTCCGCTTTGTTTCTTAAATTTTAACACCCGCGTTCTTACATAGCCAATTAAAATGAGTTTTAAAACCAGAAGTTTGATTGACGATGTTATATCTTTTTGCACAAAATGAAAGAAAAATGAAAGGAGCTTAATGACCTCAATGTATCAACGATGATTGAGTATTTTGTATTTTATTATTGTGGTTTTAAAAAATATTTTTAAAAAAACTTTTTTTCTAATGTAATAAAATAAATTGAAAAATATAAATTATGTGTATTGTCTAGATACGTTATTAATCTGAATCTGCTCATTAAATTAATTTGGCGTGTGAGCTTTGATAGGATTACTAATTATATTTTCGACGGATCGAGATTCTTCATACATTAAAAAAAAAAAAACGTCAGATCTTTCCATTTTAACATGCTAAATTATAGATCGTTTCATTTTATCAACCAAAATTTTCTTTTTCTATGTTCTCTGTGTTTTACATTTTAATTTCTCATATATAATTAAGAAAAAAACAACAACTGTGAGACCACTCAGCGCTAATAAGTTCGCAGGTTGATTACAACAGGGTAAAACGAATGGTAATCGTCCGTCCCGAGTATTGAAGGGTTTAAAATTGATACATACTCGTAAATAGGCGCCTGGGGGTTAAAGTTACCAGACTTCTCAGGTATTGAAGGGTTAAAATAAACTTTCGATAATTATTATGTGTATGTGTATCCGTGTGTGTATGCGTATGCTTATGCGTATGCTTATGCGTATGCGTATGCGTATGCGTATGCGTATGCGTATGCGTGTGCGTGTGCGTGTGCGTGTGCGTGTGCGTGTGCGTGTGCGTGTGCGTGTGCGTGTGCGTGTGCGTGTGCGTGTGCGTATGCGTGTGCGTGTGCGTGTGCGTGCTTGTGTGTTTGTGTGCGTAGGCGTAGACGTAGGCGTGGGCGTTGGCGCAGGCGTGGACGCAGGCGCAGGCTCAGGCGTCGGCGTGGGTGTAGGCGTAGGTGTAGGTGTAGGTGTAGGTGTAGGTTCCGGTGCAGGTGCAGGTGCATGTGCAGGTGCAGGTGTAGGTGTAGGTGTAGGTGTAGGTGCAGGTGCAGGTGTAGGCGTAGGTGCAGGCGCAGGCGTAGGTGTAGGTGTGTTAGTACTGTAAGGCTAATACTTCATTTAACTGCAAGATGGCCTGGATCACTGTCCATTTCGAGCTGTATTATAGGTCAGACGTCACATACGTGTGCTATGTGCATTAGAATTCATGAATGTCACACACGTGTGCTGTGTGCATTAGAATTCATGAATGTCACACACGTGCATTCTCACCGCGTGGGATGAAATGTGTCTCGCTCACCCCAAACGTGTTGAGCAGGCGCGGAACGTGAGAACACCGTATCGATTGTGATGCGTGCGTTCGTGTATACGGCAGATCATTCATGAAAATGGACATGTTTAGCGGAAAAAAAATGATATTTTTGTGGAGTGAAAAAAAAAGATTTTTAAAATTATGGGATTATAGGAGATATTTCGTATAGTTGATAGAAAGATGCGGGTGAGGGTGAGTTCAATGCGAGCTGGACACGCAGACTTTTAATTTTCGCGGGGAAAAAATGTAGGTAAGTTGAATTACGGCTAGTTAATGCGAGTCAATTTGCAATGTGCATGTGTGTGTGTGTGGGGGGGGGGAGGTGGTATAGCATTAATGTAAGTAAGTATGGAGGTGTGTAAGTACGGATGTGTTAGGGTACCGATGTGTGTGGGTAAGGTGGGGTATGTGTGGTTACTGAAGTGTGTAGGTACGGAGGTGTGTCGGTACTTATATTTATATGTACAAATGTTGTTTAGGTACGGGGATGTGTAGCTACAGAAGTGTGTAGGTACTATGGTATATATGTACAAATGTGTGTAGGTACTATGTGTGTAGGTACAGAGGTGTGTATGTCCTAGGTGTGTAGTTACTAGTGTGTTAATGTAGGGAGTTGTGAAGTTACTAAGTTGTTCAGTTGCTAGGTGTGTAGGTACTAGTGTGTCAAGGTAGGGATGTGTATAAGTAAGGATGGGTGTTGCCATAGAGATGTGTAAATATAGTGTTGTGTACGTACTAAGATATGTAGGTACAAAGGTCCATAGGCACAGTGCTGAAATTATTACACATTGAATCTGTGGATTGAAAGTATGTACCCTGGTTATGAACTGCTTTAACGGTCAACCTACCATACAACCGAGTCGTCGACTCATAGAGATTCGAACCACTTGCCTAGAACCATTCACACTGCCTAAACTAGAAACTCGTGTTTTAATCTAAACATAACAGCGGCAAAAAAAAAAAGTTACTAAACGTAAAAAAAAAATCATTGTTTACAAATAGGACTACGTATCCAAACATTTCGAGTACTGTTTATGAACCCATCTTACACACAAGTTGTGTGTAAATTTAATTTATAAAAATATAACAACAGTGATGCTGATTATGGTACGTGCAATGCTTTAACAACCTACATCAATATTATCACTAATAAGTATATTTCTATTTATAAACATTCCAAATGTCAAGATACTTGTAGCGACATGCATGAATCCCCCCCCCCCCCCCCCCCCCCCCGCCGCACTTGCCGTACTATATTTAGAACTAAAAACCGGATAGTTATTAATCGACCTTGACGTGACCTTTAAAACAACGACCTAGGTCACCACGCTCCGGTGCGAAAGCGACAATGAAGCGTGCAAGGCACTGGTGTACTTAAACGACGATTGTCCACGTGACAATGTCGTATGTCCACCAAACAATGTCGTCTGATTAAAAGACCGCCATAGCTCACTAGCTGTGTGCTTGCTGTTTGCGTACTTAGTAGTTTGATCATTTTAACCATCTAGTACCCAATGATGCAGCATTGTTTTGACTTTAACCCCACTGTACCCAAGGATGAAGGGTTGTTTTCACTGTAATCCTATAGTACCCAATTATGCACAACTATTTCACTTTTAACTCTCTAGTGCCCAATGATGGAGGGTTATTTTCACTTTAACCCTCTAGTACCCAATGATGCTGATTTGGTCTGTTTTTTTTTTTAACCTGACAGTACCTAAGGGTTTGTTCGGGGTTGTTTTCCCATTAACCCAATAGTAACCAAAGATTTTGTGATATTTTTTCACTTTAACCCTACATAACCAAATGATTGAGAGCAGTGGCGTAGCCAGGATCGCCTCAAGGGGGGGGGGGGGTTCCAATTTTTACCCGGGGACAAACTTTCGATTTGCACCCCCCTCAAACTTTCGATTTGCACCCCCCCTCAAACTTTCGATTTGCACCCCCCTCCCCCTCAAACTTTCGATTTGCACCCCCCCCCCCTCAAACTTTCGATTTGCACCCCCCCCCTCAAACTTTCGATTTGCACCCCCCCAAACTTTCGATTTGCACCCCCCCCTCATACTTTTTATACATATACCGAGGGGTCTATGGGGGGGGGAGGTGTTATGACCCCCCCTAACCCCCCCCCCCCCTGCCTACGCCACTGATTGAGAGTTAGATCACTTTTACCCTATATTACCCATCCGTGTAGGCTTGATTTTCTCTAAACCCGACAGTACCTAAGGGTTGGGGGATGTTTTCCATTAACCAGGGATTCAATGTTACTTTACCATGCAGTACACCAAAGGTGCAGATTTGTTTTCAATTTAACCCCACATTACTCTATACTGTGTGTGTGTGGGGGGGGGGCATAATGATTACGCTCACTTTAACACTTCAACACCCGTTTACCCTAAAACTCCACCTCCCCCCCCCCCCCCCCCCCCCCAATATGAGGCAGTGTTCCTTTTAACCCTGCAAGAAGACTGTTTTCTTTAGCCCCCCAGTACCCAAACAGGCTTTGTTAAGTTAAATTACACGTAGCCTATCAATAAGCAAGTGTCCACTTTAACCCTCCTATACCCGGGGCAGACACGTAAGAGCATGAATGCCTATAGTGTGAGTGTGTGTGTATGGTGTGTGTGTGGGGGGGGGGAAGAGACTGTTGTTTTTCACACAGCGAAACTAAAGTGCCCTAGGATTAGGATTAAATTATGAGATTAAAGTATGAGTTTTGCGATTTTGTTATGGTGGTGGTATTAGTAAACTAAGATTTAACTTTTTTTGCATGTGAAAAAAACCAGCTATATACTATGGAAAAAGAGTATTTCCAATAACTAAATATCAGTGTTTCTTCCAGACTATTTTCTCCGTGGGGGGGGGGGGGGGGGCTTGATATTTTCGGGGATGGGGGGATGCCTAGAAGAACTGCTAGATATAACCCAAAATATAAACCTTAAACACAACCTACTCTTCTCAGCCTAACCCCGCTGTAATCTTAAGCTTAAACTTAATCCTAATTTATTTAAGCCGCTCAATAATACCCTCGCTTATCTGCCTAGTACTACACAATAACGTACCCTTAAATCAGTGTTTCTTCCAGACTTTTTTCTCCGGGGGGGCACTTGAAATTTTCGGGGGGGGGGGGCGGTAGACTTTCTTCGGGGGGGGGGGGGGGGGGACACTGTTAAAAGTATATATTTTCTATATAAATTTTATAAGTTTCATTTCGTTCGGGGGGGGCGGTAAAATTTTTTCGGGGGGGCTAAGCCCCCCCCGAAGAGATGCCTGCAAGAAACTCTGCCTTAAATCCATTCGAAAGTGGCCAAATTTACTCTGAATAAAAACAAATATGAACGACAACTCAGAGGAAAGAATACTACAACGGTAAGTATTCAAGTGTCCGACTGTATTAACTGAATGATCTCCCCTTCATAATAAACACTTCACCGAAACATCAGGGCCCGTCACTCTCCGCTCAATGCCGTAGTTGTCAACTACAAGGAATACGCAGTTAACTCCCTTACCCGCTACCACGTGACTTCTCCTCGCGAGCTAAGCGCCCTTGTGTTATTGTTATGAATGGGAGAAAAAAAAACGAAGAGAGAGAGGGGTAAAAAAAGTTCCGCAGCACTTCGCGCGGGCTTGCGCGATCGCCGTGTTGTTGTTAGGCCTAGTGGTCGGTTGGCGTATGTTTGTTGGTCGGGTTTCTGAAAAACTCTAACGGCTGACGATATATTTACAAGCCACTTGGAGTGATTTAAAATTTATTTACTAGGAGGACTTGTCTTGGTGATTTTTCTGGAGATTTTTTAAATTCCTGGATTATAGACTCTACTTCAGCTATAGTTTGGATTATTTTTCGCTTTACGGATTTATTAAAGAGTGGATAATTCTCGCTGGATTTTTATATTTTCGGTGAATTTAAAGTTACTTATTAAATACTAAATAGCAATAGTCAATAATTTGATGTAAGTAATTAATTAGAAAGTATTAAACTAATAATAATTAATTAGATCTAGAGGTTACATTTTACTATATTAATGTAGTACTACTACTAGATCTAGTACGTGTACTCGGCTAAGAATAATAAATATTGTGTGCAGAATAGTGTATAATAGTGTAGAATCTAGATCTAGTGACAATATAGATCTAAATAGAGAATCTAGTTAAAGTATCTGTATTATTTGTGTTAGCTTTGGCTAATAACTTCATTAACATTTCATAAATGGTTATAGATCTAGATCTAGATTTTTAAGAACTGAAGTAAGAATTGTTAGATAAGCTCTACACCCAAGTGTTAGGTTAGGTTTTAGATTAATTCCTATTCTGTTGATATAATATTTTGTGTATGCTGTGGTGTAGTTGACAAGTGGATTACGACTATTGTTAATTAATTTAAAAAAAATAGTTTCCTCTAGTAAGGCAGTAAGGGTAATTAATTATGATGCTTGTAATAACACGTTAACTTAGTATGATATTAACCTAAATGATATTAACCTAAACTCTAAAGAAAAACTTCAATTAAAAAAAAATTCTTTACCGGCGTTCGTATTCAACATTATTAAATTATTGATACTTTAATTTAATGAAGTTAATGATGTTCATCATCATTATTCCTTTCGATTCATTGATAAACATAACGGCCTCGGTTAAAGTTCCCCACTCATCAAGGTATTTTATCACGATTAAGCTTGTATCCTATACCAGCATATAATAAAATACCCAAACACTTAATGCGTTTTAATTGTTAGTATTTCATTCATTCAATACGACTTTCCTGTATACTACTTTATAGCACCTAATAATTACATAATGTAGTATAAATATGATACTAAATAACTATAATATATATATATATATATATATATATATATATATATATATATATATATATATATATATATATATATATATATATATATATATATATATATTATATATATAGTATAGGCCCTAATGTCGTACCCTAATGATCGGTTAGATATTGAGTTACGTTTCCTGTGTGGTTAATATTTGATACATTTATTGTTAATGGCAACATGGATATATTAATAACAAATACAACAACAGGCCGAGTAAAAGGTAAGCCAAATATGTTATACAGCAGTAAAATAAAAACAATACTTAAAATGGCGTGCATCATGATGAATAAATAAGAGGAAACATGTGATCTATTTTTGGGCATGGTGCTGATGTTTGGTGCCGTTATTAATCGGTGGAGTGTTTTTTTTTTCTAGTATCGATAACTTAACTAGACATTAGTACAGATTTAGGCCTAACCATAACAAAGACTACCGGCTGGATAAATAATTGGAAACGATACTAGTCATTAATATATAGGTGCAAATTAATGTGTTTAATTTAACGTTTAATTATAAAGAGTCAGACGTTTAATATAAACGTAATAAGCACTTAAATATTTTATTTCAAACTTATAAAATTGACATACGATTAAAAAATAGAACGTTGAATAATTAACTAATTAACATTTTGCCTTATTTCTTAAAACATTGCAATAATAATGTACAAACTATTGAAAAAAAAACTGGTAAAATAACATTCTATTTAATAAAAAAAAATTGTATATTATTAAAGCTGTAATCATAAAACACTAAAATAGTTGTATTATTTATTTATAGCAATACTTTGTATTATTCAAAATAACTTTAGAGACTAACGGTAAACTAACAATTAAAGGAAACACATCCTAATAATAGAAACTTAGTTCTGTTTTGTGTACGTTGCTTAAATATTCATCAGATGGGAGGTATACAATTACGTGTAGATTTGCGTATATATGAAAGGCTGAAGAGATAACGGAAACCAATGAAAACACAAGGAAATGATCATGTGACTTGGCTTATGGGAATTCCCGCTGGTGAATTTAAAAAAAAATGAAATTTTATGAAGAGGATAATAACTGAAATCTTACAATTATTCTTGTTCATTTTAATTTAAAATTCGAGAAATTTTTTTTTTTTCGTTGTAAATAATTGAAATGTTGGATTATTTTAGTTTTTGCCTTGTTAGTTTACACAATTTTGACCTGAGGTTTTAAGGCATTTCTAAAGCTTTTCAAATATAAATAATACAATAATTTTTTGGACGATCCAAATTGTAGGTGGAGTAGAGTTTATCTTTTTCAGTTATGGGGATCACGATTGGTCTTTTAAATAGCTTTTAAAACGCATCTTTTCTTTAAAATTTTAATCAAAAACGTATGTTATCGTTATTCAAGTTATTCTTTTTAAAATCGTATACTATACTTTTTAAAGCTTCTTTAATAAGTAATATTATTTTTTTAAAATAAAAAAATAAAAAAAATAAATAACCTAACAAAAATGGTTCAAAGTATATTGAATCAAATATATTTTACAAAATTTTGATTTTAAAAAATGCAGTTTTTAATTCCGTAACAATTATACGTTTAATTGCGCGCAATGTTTGACGTCACAAAGGACGCTGCGTCACACTGGCTTCACTGACCACTCCCACCTCCTCCAGACTGTCTGATAGCCTTTGACCACACCCCTGCACATATGTGCCGTCACTCATGGCCTTTGTCTGCGTCCTGTAACTTTATAATCCCGTTTAATAATTCCGTTCTATAATCCGGTTCTAGAATCCTGTTCTATAATCCCGTTATATAATCTTGTTCAATAATCCCGTTCTATAATCCAGTTCTATAATCCCGTTCTATAATCCAGTTCTATAATCCCGTTCTATAATCCAGTTCTATAATCCCGTTCTATAATCCAGTTCTATTATCCCGTTCTATAATCCAGTTCAATAATCACGTTCTATAACCCCAATTATAATCCCGTTCTATATTCCCGTTCTATAATCCCGTTCTATAATGAGCTCAGGAGATGTAGCATACCAGTCAGAGGCGTAGCGACCCTTCCCGGCGCCCGGGGACAAACTTTTCGATTTGCACCCCCCCTCAAACTTTCGATTTGCAACCCCCCCCCCCCCACGAGATTTCGATTTACATCCCCCCCCCCCCAAACTTTCGATTTGCACCCCCCCTCAACCTTTCAATTTATTTTTCCAACCCACTTTGGCGCCCCCTAAGGTCGGCGCCCGGGGACATGTGTGTCCCCCCGCCCCCCCCCCCCCTCGCTACGCTACTGATACCAGTTCAATTTTACAAATCCGCCCTCCCGAAACTTTCAGTTGCACTCCCCCTCCCCCGAGAAAAAAAAAGCCTGAAAGAAACACTGACCATAACCCTGGCCATACCATTAATAATAACCATAACCTTACACCAAGCACAGACCAACGTTTTGAAAACAATCTCACTATAATCATAAATGTCTAACTGACATAAAATCAAACGATCCACGGCACGTAAAGAAGTGCATTTTGCGCAGTCATTGTAGATCTATTTCTCCATAATAATTACATTATTTTATTCTATGTATTTTACAGTAATAAAATTTTCTTATTCATTATAGTTCTCAATTTTAAGGAAAACATCTTTAAGGTGGTCTTCTTCTTAAAAGAAAAACAAAGCTGTATAAACATATAAAATATTGATTTTTATCAAATTTATCACTTACCACCTCAGCGCTTGTTTAAAGAAAATAAAGAACGATAATTCTATTCTTGGAGTTCAGAGTGCTGTCCCCTTGTTCTATATTTGGATTACTGTCTACAAAAAGTAAACAAACAAAAAAATGTTTTCTATCGTGATGGCCAAGGTGTTTGAAAAGTTTCAGTGTATTTCGATGATGTCGGATAAACATCGCCCGGTGCCCCAGGGCGCGGGTACCCTGGGTGGGGGTACCCGCCTGTGTGTGGTGCTCGTCTTGTTATTCTTACAATTGGATACGTTAGCCGCTAAGAAAATGGAGGTGTATTGGAACGCGACCAGCGACACGTGAGTACAGTCTTCTCTTTTTTTCTGGCACTTTCCCGTTGGAGGTGTGGGGGGGGGGGGGGGGGGGGGAAGGGAGTGGAGGGGGACGACAGGACAACAAAACAATTGTGAATAGGGAGTATGGGATAATTGATAATATTGGTGATTTGTCTTACCGGTGTGCAATATTTATTTTTTCCAATACATTAGAGGTTATTTTAGTTGTAAAACTATCACTTTAACTGCAGTTTGAGTTGAGCCTAATCGGGTTAAGATTAGGAGGGTTAATAATATGTTTATGATTTGCATTTGCGACATTTGTAATTTGATATCCTGAGACTGAGAGGATATAGATGATTCTCCGATAATTAACTCTTTTTCAAAATTCATGGGTTGTGGTTTTGGTAGTATAATCTCACTTTTATAGTCACTTCAACTGCAGTTTCAGTTTAGAAAGATCGGATTAAAATTAGGGCAAGGGTCAAAGTTTATGTTTTGTTTCAGTTTTTCAATAGAGAGTAATGTTTGTTAAGAGGTTGCTCCCAAAAATCAAAATACCCCTTTTGTAACACAAGACCATTTCTAACCATATTTGAAAATTTATTATTTGACGATATCTAAATAGAATATTATGTTGTGAGTAGTCTAGTAATTTAGAGGTTAGGGATAGTATTTGGCTATGGTTATTGATACGTTACCGATGTAATTGATTAGTAATCTTATCAGTTTACTCCTTATCACTACATTCAACCTAATACCTCTATTCAAGGCATTAAAAAGGGTTCAATTTAGTTGTTAGTGGTTTATATTTAAACCCGTTTACAACGGGAAAGTGCCCTCGTTTATCACACACACATTAACTTCTGATGAGTGTTGTTTTTATTGTATATGGGAGGGGGGGGGGGGGCAGTAGTAAATTATAGACACTGTTGTTTCTATTACAACCGACAGGCTACACTTTATAGTATCAAAGTTGATTTTTATTACCGATGAATCTATTTATGATTAGGTTCAGTGCTAGTATCATAATTATGATGAGGGTTAGGTATACATATATATATATATGTATATGTGTATATATATATATATATATATATATATATATATATATATATATATATATATATATATATATATATATATATATATATATATATATATATATATATATATATATATATATATATATATATATATATATATATATATATATATAGGATTGGGGCAAGGATAAAGGTTAGTTTTAAGGCATCGATTTCAGCTTTGATACACCCTGTCGGTAATCATAGAAGAAGAATAGTTTGAATAGGTTTATTTACTTTAAACTGAACACTGTTTTGTGTATTTCAAGTTAGAATGAAATTGAATTCACCTCATTCAATGCTATAATTAGCACATAACTTGAATCACGTGATGGTGTTTACAATTGAAGGGGCACCTCATTGACAAGTTGTCATTTTATTATAGTGTCTATATAACATTTTGTCATAAAATACCTCTGTTCTTCACTCTCTTTACTTCTATGTTCTATGGTTCCTATACACATGTATGCCCCTTTAATTCCACAGCCTGTTTTCTCCTATTGTTATGTATGCCTTTAAGTCTCTATACATTGTCATTAAATCCTCATAACCTTTTATATTATATCCTCAAGATTTTTTTACATATTTTGTTTTATATAGCGATGATATCAGTATCCATATATTTTAAGCCTTTTAAACCGTATAAGTCAAGAGTCTTTATACACCTTGTTAGTGCGCCACTTAATTCCTTTGAGTGTATGAATGAATGCGGGACTGTTAAATTATTATACAGCGATGAGAGTCACTCATTAGGAAAACACATTGCCGCCATATTGAGTGATACGTTACGTGTTGGAAATGAACCAATCCTAACTAATACATAAAATTACGATTAAGGCTTATAGTAACTAGTAGGTATATCTTTGGGATCATGGTCAGAGGTGTTACTTGTATGGTTAGATATACATACATATACATCACAGAAGATATATATATATATATATATATATATATATATATATATATATATATAATATATATATATATATATATATATATATATATACGTATGTATTCATGTCCCACGCCTCGGGTCTACTGTGGACCTCTACTCCATCCCACCAACTACATTAACCCTTTCTAGCTACACCCAATATCAGACCTAGTGTTATAGAATTAAACGTAGTGTACTCAGAATCGATTCTCCTTCCTACATTCCAACAAACAAGAACATTCCAAACGACTACAGTAGGTTTTGAGAGTCATAAAAAATAACAACCCAGTTGCGAATAAAATTGATTTTTTTTTACCCAAACATAAATTTTAATGCCCGTACGAAAGAAAGTGGTTAATGGAGCGAAAAGGAGCGAAGAAGAATAACTTTTTGATGTGCGTATTGGAGAACGGTAGCAGGATGTTGCCTAGGAGACAGCTGCTCTGAATTGAATTCGCTAATTACTGACAAATGTATTTTATTACAAGCACATTCGGATGCGTTTTATTGATGAGAAATAATTAATGACTTACGTCCTAATTGGATTTTTAGTCTTGAATTTTCTTGTTTCGTTTTTCGTATTTCCACTTGCCTGTTACTATTTTATACTTACCAATTTGTTTTACTATTTGTTTATTGCTATTGTCTGTTACTATCTATTTTATTGTTGGCATTTGCCTGCAATTATTTCGCCGTATAGTTTAAGTATATTTCTTGTTGTCTGCTTCTGCAACAGAAGTTGGTACCAAAAGTAATGCTTAACATTCCCTTTGACTCTACTGGCAAAGATAGTTGGATGGACCACTATGCATCTGAAACACATGAATTTCCCTATCCATTGCCAAGGAAGCGCACTGAAGAGGATTTTACTTCTTCGGGATTATCCATTGTCTTCCGATAGAACGGCATGGTCGAATGGTAGAGCGCTCGACTGCTAGCCTAGAAGTCTCAAGTTCGAATCTCGTTCCGGACTTAGGTCGTCCCTGAGTCCATCCAGCTCTGATGGGTACCTGGCTCACGTTGGGGAAAGTAAAGGACGTACTCCCTGACGACACCATCACTTCAAATGCCAAGTTCACGAAACACGAACTCTACTTATCTTCCTTATGGATAATAAAGTCTAAAAGCGGAACTTAACTTTACTTATTTATCGCCTCCCAAAGCAAAAACAAATACGGAGCAAAACGTCTATAGATGGGCAGGGAACATTGAAGGGGACATTAATATAACTCGTGTAAGAACCACAGCTTTAAAATAATTATAAACGAACTCATCATATATTTCAACTCACTGCTTCGCCATATCATTCATTCTTTGAATACGCTATAATTTTCCCCATTCGAAATCTATACCTTTAAATCGGCTAATGCATGGTGTGGATGTTTTGACATTTCGTCATCACTTGCCATTTTGGCGTTCATTTTGTCTTTTTATTTTATTTTTTCATTTTTGTTTGATTCAGCGTGGATCCGTAATTAAAGTTTTTCTGAAGCGCTGGCTAATGATACATACAACATTGATGAGCTAGATTGCCCTAGAGGCTCTATACCCATACATATCTCTACTTTATCTATTTAGATATTTAAACCTTCTATTTTTCGGATTCGCCTCGAAAATTGTTTTCATTTAGACATTTTTTATTATTCATCTACATTAGACAAAAAACCCACAATTATGATATTACCTTGATAAAAGTAGCTATTCGTATTTAACCTTAGAAATCGGATTCACTTCTATATTCAATTTTAAATCCCTCCCCATATAAGATTCTTTCTATTCACTATTCACTCTTAACATTTCCAGTAATGCGTGCGATATATTAATTTCAATAAATATTTATAACCGACGCTTGTTTTGGGAAACCGCGTAAAACGCGGCCTTTTTTAGTGAGCACATTCGTAGCGTTTGTTTCGTTTTGTTTCACTGTGAATTTTAAAGTATTGCTAATGCGTGTTTTTTTTTCTGAAAGAGATTGCAAAAAAAAAAAAAAAAAAAAAAAAAAAATTCAAGACGTCGGATATTTAATTTTATCTTTTATTATTCTTTCCTCGGCATTTTGTTGTTATTGTTTTTAGATATTTTTTTTTTAAATGTAAAAGGATAATGGTTTAATGTATTGGTTTATGGCGTGGATGATATTTTATGCCGGGTAGTTTTTGCTGTGTTAAAAATCTGGTAACTAGCGCTCGTGTCGAATTCGAGTACGTTTTTAAAGGCCGTGCCGTTTTCGAGGTAGTTGAGAGAAGAATTTCAACATAAACAAAGGGCGGTAATAATTATTTCCCCTTTTGTAAACTGTTTTGTTATTGTGTATCATGAATGACTCGTTATTATATAATTGCATTTAAACTATAATAAATATCACAAGGCGTTTGCAAGGAACTGTATGAGTTTTTTTTTTTTAAAAAAGGTAAAATACATTGTTATAGTTTGCAGTATAACGCAATTGCGAACCTATTGTAAAATTTTCAAGAGTTGATTTGTTAATTACAAAATTACCAATCAACACACATGTGAGAAGTTATTGATTCTAATACCCGAGAAGTTCAGAAAAATCGATAACATATTTGTAATCTGTTGATCGGAAAATACGTTCATATCAAAACTTAATTAAGGGTACTCAAAAAATACTCATTTAGATACATCCACTAAAATTTTCTCTAACTATAACCGTATCCCATATTGTTAAAGTATTATCGATTTTGACAATTACGGTTATTTTATAACGACTAGATCATTAGAAAATTTAGAACTTAACGGTAACTTAAGAAAAAAATCTACATTGCAACCCAAAAATACCATTTATTATAATTTTTAACTAATTCAAAATTTTTAAAAATTAATAAAAAATCCAACGAATATATTTTTAGGGTCATTAAGTGCAACTGTAATCATTGATTTACCCCCAACAATACACCCCATACCCAAACATGAACTCTAACCTTTTATTTCCACTCCATTGGCCATAAACTATGGGACGCCATACAGCGCACTACGCTGTTAAATGTGTTGTAATAAAAATCACTTACGGTGCTCCATTAAATCATGTACGCATTTTTTTCCTTTTTTTCCCCTTCTTCTTCCCCAACACCGCGTTAATACGTCGCAGTTTATTTCTTTAAAACGGAGCAGGGCGTCTTATTTTACTTTAATAGAAGGCGATCTTCCCTCTCTAAAAGCATAATAAAAATATGTCGCCGGCTTTTAAAAAATACATGACGGTTGAATTCTCTTTGTTTGGGTCGGCATGTCGTCATTGAGATTAGGACCGATGATAATGTGAACGTGGAATTAGCCGAGGTGTTGAATGTGCTCGACGTCATGAATGTGTGAGTAGTAATTTGAGCAGGTGGGTGAGATCCGAGGGGCGAAAAGGGCGTGAAAAATGTGTGCCGACGCTTTCTAGGATTTCAGTTGGCCACACGTGTTAAAGTGTGGAATTTTTCAAATTTTGTTGTTCCATTGTGGGAATCCTAGTTCAAAAAATATTTAATAATATATTGATTTTAGGAAATCGCGCTCTCTCTCACACAATTATATATATAAATATATATATATACATATAGGACTCTCTCTCTCTCTCTCTCTCTCTCTCTCTCTGTTTATTTATAGAACCCTATATATTATATGCTTTAGAAAAAAATACAAATTAAATATATATATATATATATATATATATATATATATATATATATATATATATATATATATATATATATATAAGGCAAAAATCTGTGCTTGGAGAGTGATGTTTCAAAGAGAAAAAAGACAACAAATCAGGCCTATTGTAGTACTGTGTGAGTCAGGGATTCTCAAAGAGTTTCCTTATGGTGACTATCGGGTACCAGAGTCGCTCATATCCGACCAGTCCCTAGATAATAAATACATAAAAACGTTTATAATTACAAGCTTTTATAAATGTACTAAAAAGAAGAAAATAATAAAAAAATTACTTTTAAAAATATATTAATGCACTACTATTTATATCACTATAAATAAAAAAAGAAAAAAGGAACAACACCACCTCCCCTAGCAGTTAAGTCCACGTAATTCCTTATAGTCTTTAATGACTGGAGTGGATGGAGGGTACAATGGTCTCAAACTATTTGAGGATCCCTGTTCCAAGTCGTAATCTGCTCGCGCTGACTTGATCCCCGGGACTCCCATCACGTCCAATCCGCGGACACACGGAGTGCCATTTTAAGCTAATTACCCCTAATAAGCTAAAGCCAATTAAAGATTCCAGTCCTCAACACCCGAAGAATCGCAGACACAGCTAGACACTTTTTTTTCTTTTTTTTACCCTCAGTCGCAATGGAAATTAAATTTTCGTCAAAGTAGCAAAGATCAGGACTTGGCTACCATCGTAGGATGGAAGATTCACATTTTTTTTTTGGTATTTTTTTTTTAAATGCGGTACTGTTTCTTCACAGTCATGAATATTGGATCCGATGCCCTGGCGAATTACGGCCCTTGTCATTCAGGGCATTGTGGAGATTCGCAAGTTTGTGAGGGCTAAGATCAAAGTGAATACGTAGAGTTATTTCCCTTTTTTATTGCCTGCGAGTTTTCTCCCCTTTTTTCTATACCCTGTATCATCTTCAAGGTGTGACCTCTGTTTTTTTTATTGAGATGCGTTTTTATTGCAGTTTAAATTCTTAGTTGGTTTCGATCCGAGTGCGTGGTAACCTTATCCACTTCAGTGCAACCTATGCTATGGAAATGTGCGGGGTTAGTTAATTATTAACACACTATGGTTGTTTACATTTTTTTAAAAAGACATTGTCACTGCATTTTTTCTTAAAAGAACAAACAAAAAACAACAACCATTGTGCTAAGCTCAGGTGGGAAGTCATGATTAATACTGAATTCTAGTAGATAAAGTAGAGTTAACAAGACTATATATAGCTACTCCATACACTATTTGCGCTCGTTAAATTTGAATAGGTAAAATCCGTTTAAATGTTTCTTAGATTTAAATTGGTTGTGGCTTTTAATTAGAAACAATGTTTAATTGCATAGATATATTTACATAACTGTCTATTCTATTTTTGGTGTTGTGAAATTAACTCTTTGTTTTTATGGCAATTTAATACTGTGGTGTCCTTCATTACTGTAAATAACATATAACAAGTGCTACCTCTGAAATATTGTAGAGCTACCAAAGTTTCGTGCTACCTGCTTCTACCGTATCCTACATGTGTTATCCTAACAACAATGCTACCACCCACTTCAATTGTAAATACAACTGACTTGCTGTATTGTGTTGGATATAATTTCATTGTGCCCGCTACTAATACATATCCAATTAGCTACATCTATGAATGTGAATTGCTACCTATGACGTTCTCCATTTACGACTGTTGCTACCAATGGTGTCGGCTACTTATATCGTCTTCTTTCTATGACGTCTTCTACCCTTGACTTCTACCACCTATGACTTCAACTGCATATGACTTCTACAACTTCTGACTTATGATACCCATGACTTCTACTACCTCTGACTTCTACTACCTATGATATATGTTACCTATGACTTCTACTACCTTTGACTTCTACTACCTTTGACTTCTACTACATATGACTTCTACTACATATGACTTCTACTACCTATGACTTCTATTACCTATGACTTCTACTAGATATGACTTCTACTACCTATGTCTTCAACTAGATATGACTTCTAAAACTTCCGACTTTTGTTACCTATGACTTCTACTACCTATGACTTCTAATACCTGTGACTTCTACTACCTATGACTTCTACTACCTATGACTTCAACTACATATGACTTCTACAACTTATGACTTTTGTTACCTATGACTTCTACTACCTATTACTTCTACTACATATGAATTATGTTACTTATGACGTCGACAACTCGGATTACTGCACGTAGCACATGAATCTTTAAGATCTGACGGGAACATGACATATTCTTAAATGTATTTTGATTGTATTCCAGAAGTCTAATGTATAAGAACTAAAACAGAAATCTAGTTAATGCTGTGATTGGTATTCACGACAAAAAATCTTCCGTCTTATGGCCTAGACTAACTCCTGGTTTTTAACTCTCTAAGAGATGTAGTACTCGCCTTGACTCAACTACTACTAACAGCAACCGAATGCTACTCTTCCCAACTTAACGAGTGCCTAGACCTAATCCACGATTTAACTTAACCCACACGCTGCGATAGAGTTAACTCCCCTGAAACCTGAAGAAGAGAAGAAAAAAAATCACTTAAAAAAAAAACTGTTAATAATTAATTAAAAATCTCCCCGTCACGCCCTGAGCTGCCCTGATGTTCGACCCCCCCCCCACCTCCATCTCCCCCAACCCACCCTTATATTACTTTTTTTCCCTTCCCATCATACACCACGCTCCCTACCCTAGTTTTATTTTCATCGTTACTGGCGGAATAGATGTAACTACTGCTCTAACTTCACAGTGAAAAGCACATTTTTTTCTTACAAATCATTTCATTCATGAGTATGTGGTAGGTCATGGGGGGGGGGGGGGGGTGAAGTAAAATTAGCATAAGAGATAAAATTAATCTTATAATAACATTAGAAGAAATAAATAAGTTAGGCCTATATATATATATATATATATATATATATATATATATATATATATATATGTATATATATATATATATATATATATATATATATATATATATATATATATATATATATATATATATATATATATGGCAGTATGTATTGACTTATCTTGTTTTTAAGAACCTATGCATTAAAACATTAAACTAAAAAAACCATAAATTACACTTTTATATATTTCAGGATTTGAAAACAACAGAATACAGATAAAATAAATGAAATATTTTAGTTATATAGTGTATGACACATATTTAAAAATAAAGTATTGCATCATTTTAAAAAATGTGAAACAAAAAATAAAAATAACATTTGCAAATTTCATTATTTTGAAAGCAATACTTCAGAAACGAGCTATACATATTAAACGTATTAAATATAAATTACATGACGGCTTTCTTGAATAAAAAAAATGATGGGCAGTAATATAATCGCTGGAAAATTGAATGTTTGAAAGCATTTTACTCAAAATATACTTGAATATTAAAACCATTTGTGACATTTAATCGGGAATTTCCGGTGAAACTTAAGCTCTTGAACGTGTTAGCTCCCTTTGATTCCGAGAGTTCTCTTCTTTTTTTTTTTAAATAATGAACTGGAAAGGAAGGAGTAGGTGCTAGGCTCAAATTTATACTTAAGGTTTAGCCGTACTTTTATTTTTCATTGACGGTGTTGCCTAGCGGTAGAAAGCTAGGCTGCTAACCCGAAAGTCTCGAGTTCGAATCCGGGTTCACATCAGTAGAACGTCCTTGAGTCCACCCAGCTCCGATGGTACCTAACTCACGTTAAGGAAAGCAAAGGCAGCTTGACATAGTGCTGACCACACTATCCCTTCATATGCCGAGGTCCCAGAAACAGATGAACTCTACTTCATCTACTATATGTGTCTTGGGAACGGACGGGAAAAGATGATGATATATTATTTTTATTCACAACTATTCTACAACATAATTAGCTATTAATTTAGCTTAAACACTGTTGCTGTCCTAACTCTATCTTTAATCTAAACAATAAATACACTGCAACTATGATCATTACTGATTACTGTGATACGTTATTTAAATGTTATACCGCTCATTGTTTTAAAACCATTTTTGTGCTCCTAAAGCTTAAATTACTTTATTTTATATTTCTTCACCCCCCCCCCCCCCACACACACACACTCCTCCCCCCCCCCCCCCCCCACCCATTTTCCTGCCATCTTGATACACCAATTACTTCCCAACTATTAGCAATCTCTCGAACGTTCGCGCCCAATAGAGTTATTTAACGCGATTGAGTAGCTTCCCCCTTATGGCAGCGGCCCTTCGTTCCTTCAGCTCGTTGTTTGCCTACGTCACCACCTAAACAGGTTTTAATAACCCCCTCCTCCGCGAGCCGATGGGTGGGTGGGTGGGGGGGGGGGGGTTGTAACGAACTCTGAAATGACATCATGTTTCATCTGCACCGTTGTTCATTACCGCGTATGGCTTCCAGACATAGAGGGAAGATGGGCTTTTAATTATTTCATTTAGAGTTTTACACGCCCCACCCCCCACCCCCCCCCCCCCCCCCCCCCACAAAAAAAAGGGACAGGATATCGCGTTTATCCACTGTTTTATAGAGGATTATTATCTTAAAGAATTTTTAAGAAATAATTTCGTTGCTTTTAGATGGCATCAGACTTCTACGTTTATCAATGTTCCAGTTGCCTTTTTAAACTTAGTTGAACAAGCAGAATATCAATATCCCAGTTGCCTTTTTAAACTTAGTTGAACCAGTAGAGTAAACACACTTTTTTTTCTGATTTATATGTATATGTATGTATAGTGTCTTGTCGAATCTTGGTGCTTCCTTTCTAAGTATGCTAAGAAAATGGGCTGGAAAAATTCGACAATTAATAAAATAATCATCGCGTATCGTGTTTAAAAATCTTTATGCCTCACTAATGGTTTTCTATCTAGTCTTTCTTTAAATGATAAGAGTCGTCTAATTTGCGCCAATTTTTATGTAAAATTTGAATGGATACAGCAGAGGTCGGAGTGTTCATGGGCAGGTGAGGCACCATAACTGGGGACAGCCATTTTAACAGGAAAGAACTCCAAAATCAAACAACTGCTGCCTTGTAGTATGTACTTGATTGGACAAAGGCTATGGAAGCAAATCTAAAAAGAAAAGTCAATGAATGGCGCTTAACAAGTTGATACGTAATACTTAATTGTGTTGGAGGGAATCCCTTTCAATGCTAGAATTAAGAAAGAAGAAGAAGATTGAATACATACGTTTATGTAAACGAAAATAGTTTTCGCTTTTGTGTTCAATCCTGATTTCCAATTCTTACATATTTACAGCATTTGCTTTTGTTGATTCATAATTACCTTACAACTTTATGTTGATACCAGTCACGCACATAATTTAACAATTATTACAATTATTTAACTTATTACATCTTTGATATTTTTTGCCTCATGCGTGTAATTTACAGCACCAGTTTATTTTACCATGTTTGCTTTAGCATTACAGTTTTCATCATCGGCATGTGTCAGGACTGATACAGATTTACAACAGTAATACTTTTTTCTGGCATGTACTTTCATTCAATTTAGATTTTTACTAGTACCTGATACAAAATGTCTAGTTTCAAATTAATGTTTTTAAACCTAAAAATTAAATTAATTAATTTGAATGGTGATACAATGTTCTGTGGGTAGTTGAGAAAGGTCTAAAATAACATAAAAAGTTATTAGCAGCGATATTAATAATTCCATCAGAAGTCTACAAATTAGCTATTTCATAAAGGTAATGTTTATCTTATTAAGACGAGAGTTCAATCATAATCCAAGAAGCGACAATTCATAAGGAGTAAACAAATTATCATACACATTTTAAATACAAACATTCATATTACAAAATAAATAAAATCTCCAATTTTATTATAATACTTTGAATTTCTCTTTATTTTGTGCGACGTTTGGGGGCATATGTTTAGGTTGTCGCCCTTACTGTTTTGTATCTCCAGATGGGAAACAACTGAAACAAATTCATATTCATTGTTGAATCAATGTCGAAAATAAAAAGTTAGAATTGTTAAACTTGAGTATATATTTATTTTAACTAGGAAGTTAACTTTTTTTTAAAAAATAATCTTTATTAAATACATTTAAAACTGCAATAACTTAATGATCTGTATAGTTAAAGTTATGACGTGTAGTTAAAGTGATGACGAAAACAATCAGTAAAAACACATGATACAAAACAACAATATTGGTATAACTTAAAAACAAGTAATTAAAAAAGTCTAGTGACAATTTTAGCGCAATTTCCTTATGTTATCTAAAAATAGCTCTGTTGTAGCGTAAATCAAGAGCAGGGTTAGTAAAACCATTGGTTTTTTTATTAATTGTTTTTAGTATTTTACATGTTTTATTTACAATAGAGTAACATGACTAAAAACCATTGCGCGCCTAGCTACCGAACGTGATGTCACAGCCATTGAACGTGATGGCGCAGCTATTTAACGTGATGACGCGTGTGGTGTGGTTTAAAATTCGGTCCAAATTTTAATTAATTAAAAAAAAATTTGGTGACCGAACGAAAGGATATTTTTGAAAACTTTCTTCGGCAATATTGTTCTAAATTATGGCAGGAATCGATTGGTACATGTTTCAAGTCGCTAAGTAGTCTGGTTGCCGAGATATGGGCCAAAAACTGCTTTTTTCGAGGTTTTTTGGCTTTTCCGGCAAATCCATGAAAGAAACCCGGAATTTTTGTGGCCTATGTTCATCCTGGTAACTTGCTTAACATAATTGCTTTTGGAACTAGTCCTCGATATTGCTTCGTTGAGGAGGAGATACGACTTAAAGCTGCGGACACACATCCATCCATCCATTCATCCATTCCCAGAAAAGAAGAGTTAATAAACGCAATTCTCCAGAATAGAAATTGCGCTAAAAAATAAATATATATATATATACATTAAAACAAGGACGTTTAGACATAGCGCCACCGCTAGACGTAAAAGTAAAATAAAATAAAAAAAGTAAATCAGAAACAAATCGAAAAAAATAAAATATTTCGTTGGGTAAACATAAACATACATCAGGGACGGCATGGTAGAGCGCTAGACTGGTAACACGAAAGTCTCGAGTTCGGTTCCGCGTTTAATTCAGTAGAGCTTCCATGAGTCCACCCAGCTCTAATAGGTACCTGACTCACGTTGGGGGTGGGGGGGGGGGAGTAAAGGCGGCTGGCCATAGTGCTGACCACCCTATCCCTTCATATGCCGAGATCAAAGAAACAGGTGAACTCTACTTCACTTGCCCCATGAATATGAACCGTTACTTTATTGTTCCACAGCTTGTAATATTTTGGCAATATATACGAATACCATTGTTAATGTTATTGTTATTATAACTAAACTTTTCTACCCTGTCAAAAAATTGTCATTTTTTTAACTCCTAGATTAATATTTCATACCACTCCGCAGAAACATCGGATAAGGGTATGCAGGGTTGAAAAGGGGAGGGGGTGGGAACATGGTAACAGTTCCACGCGTCGTCTTGGACTGGTCGTAAATTTACAGCCAACGGCTTAATAAGTTCCTCTCCTCCCTCGCACACCCCCTCCCCCTAACACTCTCCTCCCCCCACCCCTCCCTCTCTTATCTGCACGTCATCAAGAGGATTGAGGATCTTTGAATTAAGTGGATTTATGGGCCGGAGTCAGCGCGTCGTCGTAATGGAAACCGTGCGCTAGGCGTCAAGAACGTCACGGAAGAGTCGAAATTTTTTTGGGGATTATTTATTTTGTCAGTTCATCCGTACCAAGTTGGTCGTAATGCTAGGATTGTTGGTTATTGTAAAGAATGTATTAGTAGCACGTTTTTGTTTATTTTTTTTTTTAAAGAGTAAAACGAATAGAAAAAGTCAATGACCTAGGTGTCGACAGATACATTTGTTGATAAGTATAGTTGTTTATAGATATCGGCCTAGATTTGATAGATAATTTTTTTTATGGCAGATATATGTTTATCAAAAAAGTTGTTGATATGTATAATTGTTAAAAATACATTGCTTGTCAGATTAAGTCCTTGTTGACATCTAATGTTGTTGATAATGTTGTTAAATAGCTGCTGTCACATATAGGCCTAATTGACAGATATAGATGTTGATAGATCTATGTGTTGATAAATATAGTTGTTGATAGGTATGGGCCTAGTATTTTATAGATATTTTTTTAATGAAACAGTGGTCTAGGGGTGAGCCTGTAATAAATGCAAGTCTACCTCCGCCCCCCACCCCCAACGAACACAAAATATATATTGGAAATTATAATATATATTTTAACTGGTGTCCGTCCCCCACACCGAAAATATATGTCACGGAAGTTTCAAGCGCGCCCCCCCCCCCCCCCCCACTTCCCTAAAGAAAAATGTCTGAAATAAACACTTGTCTATAAATACACGTCTTACTTCTGAAAAACAAAGAGAAACATCGGATTTTTTGTGATGATTCAGTTTCAGTCCGTAACCCTAACCCTATACTTTTCTCTTTTTATACTTACGTCATACAAGTATCCGGTACGGTATCCGACATTTATTTACAACCCCAAGGACTAGACCCCGGCAACTGAATCTAGAACAAAAATCTGAATTTTGAAATTAAATGACGAAATAACTCTATTAACCTCCTTTGTGATAGAATTACAACACTATATTTTTTAAAAAGTTATTTTTATTTTTCGGGTTTTCCCAGAAGTCGATAGTTTAAACTAGAAATAGCAAATCAATTTCAGACAGTAAAAAATATCTTTAGATTTATGTATGATGAATGTGTGTTTTTATGCATATGTCGCTTCCCAAGAGCCAGACTGTTGTAAATCCATTTTTAAAAAATGTTCACAAGGCCTTAACATTTTTTTTTCCTTAACATTTCTATATTTGTGAAATTAAGGTGTTGTGTATAAATGGTGATAAATTACCACGAAAGGTTTTAGCCATGATGCTTTGGTGTATTTATAACGCAACAGTGTACATATCTCCAAGAAACAAAACCAAATTAGTTAGAACAGTCTGGATCTAGCATAGCGATATGTTGCCTTCGTCTCCATGTATGTATAGCCTACAACATATGCATGCATGCATGCATGAAGTCTAGGTTTCAACATACAGGATTAACTAGCGTGCACATATATCCCGGCAATAAAACACGGCTTAACAGCACAGCGTATAAACCTGATCACATGACCTACCATTGTATTTATATACAAACACGAGGGGGGGGGGGGAGTAGGACATCGATACGGGCGTCACGGACCAGTGGACCGTGAGGGGGGTTATAATACAGGAGGATTGTCACGTGGTAGAGGTGGGTGGGGTATGGGGGGTTAGTAAGTTTAGAATCTGTGTAAGTTGTAGATGTTTTGGGGTGTGTAGTAGCTATTTTTTAAAAAAAAGCGTTTCCTCTAATTTCTGTGTGATTAGTGATAATTGAAGCAAAATCTCGCACTCTGTAGTATACATTATACATTATCGCGGATATATTTGATTTTATGTGGGTTAGGGTTAGCGTGTTAACGTGGTTATGGAGTATAAGTTTACATGAAACGACACCAACGATTCCAAACTTAGACTAGGGGAGTGGGGGGGGGGGATTACGATTTACAGCAACCTTAGAAAAAAAAACACACTTTTCAACCCTCCCCCTACTAGATTCCGCAAACATAAATTTATTTTTGTTTGTTAACGTTTTTCTTAATTTAATTTTTTGACAGTTTAATTTCATCTTTATTTGGATTTGTGTATGATATTGGAGCAGGGCATTACCCCCCGTCAATTACCCCCCTCCACCAGCTCATCCGCTCTACGACATTAATCCCCCCATCCTAAACATCAACAGAGCTACCCAACCCACCATAAACCTCCATGGACTTTTCTCCCACATCCACCCTTCCATAAAATTCTCCGCCACTACCCCTCCCCCATCTTAAATCTAGACAGAGATACCCTCCCCACTCTTAACCTCTATGGACATTAATGGGAGGGTGGACACTTCCACCCTGAGGACTGAGGGCGTGTCCACCCTCCCATAAAACTTAAAGGACATTTCACTCCATGCACCACACTCCACCGTAAAACGCGTTGCCATCTCTTCTACGACTCGCCTTCAGAAAATACAAAAGAAACAACGAAAAAAAACACAACTCCGTTGTCAATATAACTCACTAATTAACGTCCACCAATTAACAGTTTCAGAGTCGAGCGATTAAAATTTACATAAAAAAAATAAAAAAAGCTGTTAAAACATCATTTTTAACACACACATAATGAACTCATCAACCTAAACTCTCTATCAAGATTTATTTCGTTAAGGATCATCCCCCTATTTTTCTTTCGTCGGTTTTGTATTTCAACTTTTTACGACGACTAGTGTTTTCTTTAAAAAACGGTGTCCAGTTAAATAAAGTCCCCTCCCGTACAGATGTTGGCGGTATCCGGTGTTGGGATTCTAAAGGCGACCGTTGATTTTTATCCGGTCCCCTGAAACAGCTCTTGTATTGAAAGGGGAGATTAGTCTGATGGGCAACAGAGAGAAGTGGCTCTCGTAAATATGACACCGGGGTTTCCCCCCTCTTTAATCATCGCCGGGGAAAAATGGTTCTAATTGTATGGAGATCAAAACTAGTCATTTTTGGTGAAAAACCTGTAATTCAACTGGTTAGCCAGACGCTGTGGGGTATTTTTTTCCCGATAAAGTCCAAAAGCTTACAAAGCTTTAAAGAAGATACAATCACACCCAAACTCAGCGACCGGAGTTAAGTTTATTGTTTGATAAAAGTAGAGCTTTATCTCCCTTGGATATTCCAAATAATTCTTTAAATAAAAAGTATTTTGATGTGCAGTGATCCCAAGGTTACTTGTGGGCAATGGTCCTTCTAAGCTTCTCGGTAGCACCGTTTTGAAACTGCCGCGCAGTCATTCTGTAAAATACGTATATCCTTGTATAAGACTCTTAGAACATCGCGTACTCAAAATACTCGCTACCCACTAGCTTATACCCCTACATCCCCATATCCCTTCAACATCGTCCCCACATCGCTGCCCCCCCCCCCCCCTCCCTGCAATTCGCTTAAAAACATTGCAATCTTGCAAACCTCTTTTAAGCTAAAAAAATAATACTGCTGTAGAAGAATTGCATGTATAGAAAAGTTCATCTAGTAATACCGTAATAGCAATACAGCTAAGATAGCATATCAAATGAGAAAATATTCAAAGAATTGATGACGCGACATGCCAAAAACGACATATCACTATTGTATTTTTGTATTAACGGTCAGTTTAGCTTTTTACTCCTGTTATATATATATATATATATATATATATATATATATATATATATATATATATATATATATATATATATATATATATATATATATATATATATATCAAGAGTTCCGCAATAAAGAAGCCATCCATGGAGTCTAAACATGCAGCTACACCACTGTGTGACTATCCATCCACCATCTATATATATAATTCTCTTCTGGGAGCCGTTAGAAAACAAGCTGCAAGCCCGCGCCTTGCAGTCCCCTCTCTTCCTCTTTATCGCTACCACCCCCCCCCCCCCCCCACCCCCACCCCCGCTCACATGGTCAGGTGAGCTGTAGTTCACGCTAAATGTTTAGTAGTTTGGTGACGGCTATTAGGGGCAGATCACTCAGTTTGAAACTATTTTAAACTTAGAGGAGGTAACTAAGAGGAGGCTGCTTTCACGGGGGGGGGGGGGGGAATGGGGGTTTAGTGTTTTAAAGCAAATATTTTCAGTGGCAGCATTGGTACTGTCGAATTCACAAATTATGAATTACTGAAAAGTAGAAAAAAAACAACTAAATAGTGGCTTATGATACACCGCGGGTCGGCTCGTACCCTATATTCTACAACCACCTTTATTGACAAGTTCCGACTTGCTACAACAAAAAAAGTCTATTTACAAACCATTCATCAATATTCAAATCTCCCTCGAAGCTATTTCTCCAAGTTTCTTTACAGCTGGTACTCTTTCCTTTAAAAGGCCAATTTAAACATCCACATTCAAACTGTATTTGACAATACTTTGAAATTAATAATTCAATATCCATTGTATGTTGATAACTTGCGTATTATAACATAGACTATGACGTATAAAGAAACGCATGAATAATAAAACAACACAAATTTATGTCCCAAGTTACCTTTGGCATGGATAAGAATTCAAGAACGTATTCTATAACAGTATCTACGTGATCTTTTGCGTATGTATGTTGCTGTATATTATGTCGTGTATGACTTCATTATCGCGCGTAGTTTGACGTATGCAGTACGCGAGGTCTATTTATAGCTTCTAATTACTTATTTAGATGCTGGTGAGTAAGACGGTGATGGCCCTATTGTGGCGTGGTTTGTGTGAGCTAGTTTGCATGTCGGGGTCGTATTGATGTTTGTGTTTGAAAGAAGGGAATAGGGTCGTTGTTTGTTCAGTAAAAATACGGGAAATGGAAGCAATGTTTCTGGAATTTTATTTATTTATTCATAGTGACTTGTTTTTTTTTGTTGCTGTCGTTTTCTATATGGGTAGTATTATGTTTTGTTTTTTTAAATGTAGGTGTTAGTGTCGATAGAGGTTGGTGTTAATAAGTCGTTTCCTTGATAGAAATTGTCTAACGTTAGCACGACATATTATAACAGTTTTACGGAAAGGCTTATAATCGATAATCGTATTATTTTGTTGGTCGATTTCTATATGGGTGGAATTGTGTTGTTTTCTATATGGGTGGTATTGTGTTGTTTTCTATATGGGTGGTATTGTGTTTTTTTATATGGGTGGTATTGTGTTTTTTATATGGGTGGTATTGTGTTTTCTATATGGGTGGTATTGTGTTTTTTCTATATGGGTGGTATTGTGTTGTTTTCTATATAGGTGTTATTGTGTTGTTTTTTATATGGTTGGTATTGTGTTGTTTTCTATATGGGTGGAATTGTGTTGTTTTTTATATGGGTGGTATTGTGTTTTTTCTATATGGGTTGTATTGTATTTTTTATACTGGTGGTAATGTGGCGCAGGTTCGACTCCAGAAAACAACACTCTGGTATACGGAAAACCTCCGTACGTACTAAATAGGTTGTCATGGAAACTAACAAGCCGTGTTCCCTGGACTTTGTTCAGTCTAAGCTGCGAGGTTGCGCGGTCGCGCAATAAATTTGAACCTACTGTGCAGTTATTTTGTAAAATACATATATCCTTATATGACTTTTAGATCACAGCACACACAAAATACACGTTGCACACTTGCTGTTTCCCCTTAAAGAGAACGTTGCCCCTAGATATTTAAGAAAAATGATAAAGATTCACGCGATACCTTGTACCAGCTGTTTCGACCTAAGGTCTTCGGCATAATGAAATACAATCCCCGCAACAGCTTATCAAACTCTTAAACAAGAGCTCACTGCATCTTAACTAAACTCTGAACAAAACAGAAGCTACTTTACAATAGCTCTCTAAAACCTGAAAGTGAGTTAAACATTTATTGTAAAATACGCAGTAGAAAGATGGAAACAATTTTATTGTTAAAGGTGCAGTAGGAAGATGCAAGTGTGAGCAAGTATGGAAGGGAGGTGGGGGGGGGGGGAGTAGGTGTGAGGACTGCTTGATAGGATTTTGAATGTGTTGCTTATTCATGTGCAGCGCTTTATTAATTCAAGGGACGTAATTATTCCCCGGTTAGGGTAACCTTTTTGTGATGGATCAATATCGAGGCACAAAGATAGCGAGCCGGGATAATAGCTGTGGCTATGTATGTATGTATGTAGATATGTATGTGTCTGTCTATGTCTGTATGCACGTGTCTTTTATGAATGTAACATGTACGTGTGTTGTATACGGTAACCATAGTGTATATGTCTTCGTCTGGGAAAACACACATCCCTATATATATATATATATATATATATATATATATATATATATATATATATATATATATATATATATATATATATATATATATATATATATATGCATCTACATATACATTTATATATATATATATACATCTACATTTTTAAATGTATGTAGATATATACCTCACATTTAAATATGCGTATATACACATACGTTTGCATATGTGTTTCTGTATTCATATGCTGGTGTAGTTCTAGCTTTAGTATACATTTAGATGCTTTTTAGATTCAAGGACCAAATCAATTTTTCGAATGTCTTAAGCTCAGCAAACAGCCAACTTAACTTAATGACCAGTAATTAAACATTTGAGGGTTGTTTTTTTTGTGAAATGACATCAAACGTCAATAAGGAAGCGATCAAATTGCTTGTAATGTCCGTCCACCCGTCCGTGATTAGCCCACACGTAGACAATTAAGGATAATTAGCACCGGGATAAATGTTACCGTCTAACGGAATTGGCGTGTTGTCTTCGTCCGCTGCCCGATTACACGTACCGTGTTGATTGAGTGTGCGGGTGTTGATGTCGGCCCGTGCTACAACAGTTTTTTGTCTTCAGGATGTCTTTTCGACGGAGCGTTAAATGGATCGTGGTAGGGGAGGGGGTATTTTTGAGATTTCTAATTCCATAAAGCTCCGAATTCGCCCTCTCCCCTCGAGCAGTTAAGGCTCGATAGCTAGAAGAGAAAACTCAAAAAAATCAAACAACTGCTGCATTGTAGTTTGTTATTGTACGGACAAAGGCTATCGAAGCAAATCCAGCAAGAATATGCAACGTCCTAATTGTTCGTTGACAGCAGATAATGTCCACTTTGATGATAGACCTCAAGTTCACCTTGACCTTAGACCTCTTGTCCACTTTGACCTTCCAGCTCTAGTCCACACAATACCTCTAGTTCACTTTGACATTAGACCTCTAGTTCACTTTGACATTAGACCTCTATTTCAATTTGACATTAGACCTTTAGTTCACTTTGATATTATACCTCTAGTTCACCTTGACCTTAGGCCTTTAGTCCACGTTGACCTTTGACCTGTAGCTCCCTTTAACCTTAGACTTTAGCTACCCTACACATATCAAGTCCACTACGTCTCCAAACGACACTTTACAAATCTACTATCAAACTCAGCTCTGTCCAGTACCCATCACAGTAACACACACCTAGATAAAAAAAAACAGTATCTTTTTTTATCTTTCCCAAACCATCTTCCTAAAATAATGAAACCCACGCTAAACACGAAGGCGCCGGTATTTAAAATGTCACCTTGTCATTTTTTTGAAAAGGATTACCAACAAGAAATCTATCCCCCGTTGGGGGGCAATCGGAATCCGGACGATTAAACCCACTTTATCGCCGGCAATCTGTATCCGGTTACAAGCAGACGACCGGTTCCGTGTGAAGCAGATCCAGATTTATGAACCCACTGACCCCTGGGGGTTGTCAAATGGAGCGACAAAACCCTTAAGAACCACCACTCTCCTAAGCGGTCTCAGTAAAGGGGCGATTTGTTTCGTTATTTCCGAATTGTAAATTTTTAATAACCCAGAAATAAAGGTTCGGTGTGGAGGTTTTTGAAAATCAGGCATCATTTCAGAACAAGGATTAATAAAGGAAACAAAACAAAACATGTTATTTTTTTTTTTACGAAATCGTTTAATATTTTATTTTTCGTCGTTCTAGTTTTTGTGGGGTTGTAATTAACAAGGAAATAGGAGAATAAATATTTGCTAAGAATTCATTATTCAAAGCGACCTCATAACAAAAGAAGGGGGTCATTTTTTTTTTATCCTCCGTTCTAATAGAAATAGAGCTTTATTTTCTTTTTAAGGAAATGCCGTGCTTGATTCCCTTGTATACATCACAATTGGTTTTTAAATATAATACTTAATTTTTTTTTCGTTAAGTATCATAGTTATTTTTTTTTAAATATCACATTTATTTCTTTTTTAATTATCACATTTTGGTGGGTTTTTTTTTTTAATATCAAGTTGTTTTTGTTTTTTTGGTAATGTATTTGGTATTTTAAAATAATGATGTTTTAAATATTATATAGGTTTAGTTACATATCACATTTGACTTTTAAATTATCACATCTAGTTTTGTTAAAACAGCATATTAAAAAAAAAATCACATTTGGTTTTAAAAAAACAAACAATCAACACATCCAACTCTTAAAAGCTTTTGCTGTCAGTAATGTTGTTTTTACTACTAGAAACGGAAGGAATCGTTACGTAGTTTTACTATTACAGGATATAGGTCCTACATCTGAACATAAATTATTCTCCATTAAGCAAAATTCGCTGTCTGACTAATAACGAGTCATATGTTATTTGTATTATAAAAAAAATATAACTTCGTCTGCGTAGAGATAGATTATATTTAAGTATATATTGTAAGCAATAAATGGTTAAGTTATAGGCTAAACGTGATGTTTGTTAGTACATTCTTATTTTGTATGTGCGTTCTGGAATATCCCCCCCCCCCCCACCCAAAAAAAATTCCTAAACCGTAAACGAGCTTACAACTTCATATATTATTACCGCGTAAAATCATCGGTGGCGATTGGGGGGGGGGGGGAGGGGTGCAAATTTCACTTTAGAAATATCTGTTATTACTAACATACACATACTATACACCCCCCCCCCTCCCCACCCAGTTCTTACAGTATTAGTAGTGTCGTGTCCTATTCTACACAAGATTAGCAGTCTGTGTTCTCACATGGCGCGCATTCGTCTCCCTCTAGCAGGATTAGATAACTGAGGAAAATTTACCCGAAGAACAAAGAGTGTTCCATTTCAAGGGAGAGAAGCTTTGTTTTACGTCTGAAGAGGCTACTGTACTTGGGATCAAAGTCTAGGAACTATCTGGAAAATATCTGGAAAATATCCCGTCTCAACATTTGCCTACGTGGCTTTTTTTATAAAGTCGTAGGTTGTAATGTTAAAATGTTTAGCTTTTAAAATCTGTTTAAATATGTTGTCGTACTGTGGATTTAACAAAGTTACATTGAATTGTTATAATGCTGAGCTTTTAAATCTGTTTTAATACGTTTGATACCATGCCTTAATGACGCGGTTAATTGTTATAATGCTGAACTTTTAAAATATGTTTTAATATGTTGTCATACCGTTACTTTAATGACTGCCGAAATTTTTCCTGGAATTTCACATTGATTGTTCTTGACTTTTGTTGACTCTACCAAAATCTATTCTAAGCATAGCGCCAACTTACTAAAAGAGCACTTCCTATTTTTTTTTCTTGCATTTCAGACAGACATTCCTTAAGTTGACCCTGCCAAAATTTTGCCATTTCAAAACATATAAATGGACCTACGGACCAAACTAACTGAATTGAGCTTTTTCTTAACCTGGTATTACAAAAACCCACACGAAATGGCAGTTCTTGAACCACGATAATCCTTCCTGTATACAACATACCTCTCTACAAATTCTACCCAACGCTGATTCATTTCCGTCTTGAGTTTCTAATTTAAAAAAAAAACAACAACAACATAAAATATAAAAATAAAAAAGGTATCATCACGCTTCTTGTCTATTTCGAACTGCAAAAGTTTAAACCTGATATTTTTTTATACAGGTAACTTAATAACTTTTAAAACAATCCTCTGTACGACGAATTCTCAAATTACAATAGAAAAATACCGGAGATTTAGCTTCTAGAGAATGACTCAGATCATTAAGTCAAAGAAGCGCCACCTACGCGTTGGACAGATTATAGGTTAAAATTATTTTCTTTTATTTCCGCTACGCATATGTTATTTTCCTTTGATATTTAGGCTACGCATTTGTTATTTCCCTTTAATATTTCAGCTACGCATTTGTTATTTCCCTTTAATATTTCAGCTACGCATATGTTATTTCTCTTTAATATTTCCGATACGCATTTGTTATTTCTCTTTAATATTTTCATTACGCATTTGCTATTTTCCCTTAATATGTGAAGTTATCGCCCCCTTTTTATTATCGTTTTTGCTTTTTAATGTATATGCTCTGTTATATTTTATTGAAAAATAACGTGTACTATGATTTTTTAGCAACTGAATACCATATTAAATAATTACATACAGTATACATATCTTTGTAAACTAAAAATACGATAGTGGGTACGTGGGGGTCTTTTTAAAATTTACCTTTTGTTCTCATCCGTCTGCACACACATTGTGTAAACCTTGTTGACTCTGCTTCACCTATCCAACGGACATGCGCAGAACACTTCTTCACACTGACTGGGCATTTCCTGTGGGTTAGATAAAAACAATGCTTTTCCTGTTAATTCAAATCTTTAATCAAACAATATTAATCAAAATTTTCCATAAAATCTTTTGCAATAAATTAATTAATCCTTAAGGAATTATAAACTCTGTTAAATTTTTTATAGTTTAAAAAAAAATTAAAAAGAAATTCCTAACATCTGTATACTAATTATCGGCCTTTGTCTTTCAGTCCTTAATTACTTCAGCACAAATTAGAAATCAGATAAATTAGAATGACAGCATACCCGCAAGCTGATTAGCAAACAAATCAAACCAACATATGAAACCAACCGTCACTTAATTTTCATTTTGAAATCTATTTGTAAATATTATTCTACTGGCTTAAATTAAATCACAATGTCCAATTATTTATAATGAGCGACAATTAAAAAGGAGCAGTTTTTAATTTTTATTTTTTTATTTTCTTGATTAGTTTGAATCAAATAAAACTAATTAATGTCGATGGCGTATTGTATTTCGTGCATGTGTCTGATTTTTTTCTTGATTTTTAATTTTTAAAAAATTTCACTGGGGGTTATGATGTAGATACATTTGTTTTAGTTTCTTTTTATCTAGTTTACAAGTGCATTTAAGAATTTAGGTTAGACATTATTTGTTTTATGTGATTAGGAATATAATTATCTGAGTGTTTTGGTACAATTTGGCTTCTCACGTTTTAATTATTATTAAGGTATTATTTGATTAAAAAGTTGAAGAACCCTAATCCTTACCTCCATTAATATTTTAAAAACAAATTAAGCAATAAGGTATTGATATCCATCCTCTCTCACACCCTCCCCCTGTCCTCTCTCCCCTCCATATACCCTCACCTACTTATCCCAGCCCTACCCCGCCCTTTGTTCTAGCTCAATATGGCATAGCAACTCCCATATCCTAGCACCATTCCCCCTCCTCCCACCTGCTAACACCCCCTATATCCCAGTCGCCCATATCCTAGCCCCCCTCCCCGCCCTGCTAACACCCCCTATATCCCAGTCGCCCATATCCTAGCCCCCCTCCCCTCCCCGCCCTGCTAACACCCCCTATATCCCAGTCGCCCATATCCTAGCCCCCCTCCCCGCCCTGCTAACACCCCCTATATCCCAGTCGCCCATATCCTAGCACACACCCCATCTCAGACACTATATCACAGCATACCTACACATCCCGTCCCTGTGTCCTACCACCTCTAGTGGTATGTATATCCATATATACCCATATATCCTAACACCACCCTTCACCCTCACCCCTACATGTCCGAGCACAACCCCTATATCCCACCACCCCAACCCCCCCCCCCCCCCCCCCCCACACCAACTTCCCAAACGCCGATCAACTGATCCAGCACCCCCTGCCCCACCCCGTAACTCATCAATAAACCAGTGCGCTAACGACTCGACCACTCGCTTCACAACGCGCTGTCCTTTAAATACACCTTCCATGTATCCAAACACTAGAGTCGCAAGAGGGCCATAATCACAAAAAGCCACACTCTGATATTTGTAGCAACTGCATATTCTATACTAAATGGATTTCACAAAAAGCCAAATTCTGATATTTGTAGCAAAGGCATATTCCATACCACAACAAAGGGACGTCACCAAAAGCGATGTGCAAGGCGGGCTGTTTTTTGCCCTTCATCAAACGCTGAAAGAAATTTTTGTGTCAACTTTATATGGTTGATGTGGGGTCGTTTTTCACATTTACCCGTAGCCGCTGAGTTTGTTGGGTGTCCTGTTGGTAGGGGCTTTAACCCGAGGAATAGGAAATTTTAGCGTTGTGGTTAACTTGGGTTTTTTGAGGTTAACTATAACTTGATGTTTATTTAGTGGTTAATTTGAGGTTAATAGTAAATTTGAGAATAATGGTAAGTTTAAGAATAATGGGACACTTTAGCTTACTTTTAAACCTTAGCTTATTGAGAAACGTCAGTTATATGTTAAATTATACCTAATAATGTAGTTTAGCTTAATGATAAAATTTAGCTTAATGATAAATTTAACTTAATGGTAATTGTTTGCGTACTAGATCTAGTAATGGTATTATGGTAAACTTTAGCTTACATTTAGGTTTAATGTTAAATTCAAACTTGTTGGTTAACTTTAGCGCGATGGTAATATCTAGCTTTTAGGTAAATTTTAATTGAAAGTAAAATCTCAGCGTAATGGTAAACTTAAGCTTAATGGTAAATTATAATTTAAAGCTACATCTTAGCGTAAAGGTAAATTTAAAGGTAGATTTTAGCATTATGGTAGACTTTTTCTTAGAGGTAAACGTTAACTTAATTAAACGTTAACTTAATTAATTAAAAGAATATAACAATCTTCATACTGATTGAATTACCCGTAATACAATAGGGCTGGTAAGTAGGTCACCAACTAGTTCTACGGCTCAATAAAACTTGCTTGAGCCATAGAAATGGTTGATGATCTACTTATCAGCCCTATTGCTAATGCAATAAATTAAATATGACGTCCTGGTGCTGACCACTCATTCTTCGTAAACATACTGTGACTAAATTAAAGAGTGAATCAAGGGCAAACCGACTCATTTCAACTATGTTAAAAAATATCTTTTCAAAGATAATGCGATCTAATTATCTCTCACCCACACAATATATTAATTAAAATATAAATGAAAAGTGATATCATATATAATTATAATGTTAATAAAACTTATTCATTTCGTCTGGTTCATAAAAAGTACATAGATAAATCACGTTTACCCAAGCGGCCATATTTAAAACGTTGTTGCCTCAACCCTTATTGTCGATCCTTTGTAAAAATTCGATTTCTTTGCAACCAGCGGAAAAAGAAAAAAAAATCGTCTTGCTAAAAATAGCACTTAGAGATTTTAAAATTTAAAGATGTTCCGAAATCTGATTACGAGTGACCCATTTTTTTTTTTTTTTTTTTTTTTTTTTTTTTTTTTTTTTTGCGGTTTTTGAATCGAAGTGTCTCGTCATTGTCCCAAACTGCACAGACATGTTTTACTTTCTGATGTTAGTTGAAAGGCCGATGTATGTTGTAGGAACAGCAGTTTGAAACACACACGTTCCATGTTGCGAATTATATATATATATATATATATATATATATATATATATATATATATATATATATATATATATATATATATATATATATATATATATATATATATATATATATATATATATATATATATATATATATATATATAAACAGATTGCAAATAAACTATCAAATTTTCCGCGAACTAACTAAATAATCTGCTGCTTAAAGCTTTTTGGAATAGTATTTTAAACGAGCCGACCCGCGGCGTATCATACGCCGCTATTTAGCTGTTTTATTTTCTACTTTTCAGTAATTCATAATTTTTGAATTCGACAGTACCAACGCTGCCAATGAAAATATTTGCTTTAAAACACTATGAGTAGCTCGTTAAGGACGATAACCCCCCCCCCTCCTTTCCCCAACCCCTACCACCCCTCCCCGTGAAAGTAAAATCCTCTTAGTTACCTCCACTAAGTTTAAAATCGTTTCAAACTAAATTATCTGCCCCTAATAGCCGTCATTAAACCCGGCTCTACGATTGTAAACATTTAGCGTGAACCACAGTTCACCAGACCATGTAGGTGTGAGGGTGATAGGGAGCGCGCTTACAGCTTGGTGTTTTCTATCTTCTCCAAGAAGAGAATTTTATATATATATATATATATATATATATATATATATATATATATATATATATATATATATATATGGCTCTTCGGTAATCCTTAAAGTAAAATTAAATGTAATTATACAAGTCCTAACTAATTACTTAATTACAAAACAAACTCAGTTGGTTATTCATCAATATTTGTTTTCACTATTAAATGAGTGCAGTTAGCGTGAAAACGGTAATTACAACATTTTAGTGGTTCTTAAGCCATTTACGCGATGAAATCTTGTAAAGTCCTTTAGTAGCAATAATTTTATTATTAACTCTTTCGGGAATATGATTTCTTAGTTTGCTATCTTTAAAAGACGATTTTTAAAATACTTTTACCAAACGATCTCGAAAAAACTATACATACTTGCATTTATGAATATATAAATGGAAATCCCACAGCCAAAATCCTAGACCCCCCCTTCTCCTCTTTTATATTTTTGGCTCCTACTCAAAATACCCCGATGTGCATAGCGACACATTACGTCGTAGAAGTTCACGTATATAATGGCGACATGAGCAGCGCTCCGCCCTTGGAATTGTACCCCACGCCCCTTCCGTTTTACTCTACAACCCCCAAATCAATACTGACAACCTCCAGACCAATACTGACAACCCCTTGACAAACGCTGACAACCGACCAATACTGACTAACACTAACCCCTTGACTAACACTGACAACCCCTTGACCAATACTGAGATACCGAATAATACTGACAACCCGACTAATACTGACAACCCTCTGATCAACACTGTCAACCAGACCAATACTGACAACCCGACTAATACTGACAACCCGACTAATACTGACAACCCCCTGGCCAACAATGTCAACCAGACAAATACTGACAACCCCCAGACCTATACTGACGAGCCCATACAAATACTGACAACCCCTTGACCAACATTGACAACCGACAAATACTGCCAACCCCCAGACCAATACTGACAACCAGACCAATACTGACAACCAGACCAATACTGACAACCAGACCAATACTGACAACCAGACCAACACTGACAACCCCCAGACCTATACTTACGAGCACATACTACCAAAAGTGTCATTCATATTCATATATTCTTCTAATATAAAAATCCCACTAAGCAAAATCGTATTGTCTAGACTTTTTTTTGGTTGCTTATTACAATTTGTTTAAACCTTATCGACACCCCCCCCCCCCCTATCGACATCCACCCCCACCCCCTCCACTCTCCATTTTGTTATAACATACCTGTGGTTTTTAAATCCAATTTTAGAACCGCTGCTTAAGTTAGTTCTTCCTGACTATTAGCATACGTTTTTTATGCGGGAAAGTCTCTTAAGGTACATCGAATGACCACTAGCCTTCCATTAGAGCTAATTGGCTTGTGAATTATAAATTCAGATTCGGGTGAAGAAACTTTAGTCTTTTATCCATAAAAAAGTAACGTTGTTGTACGAAGGGGAGGGGGATGGTAGTACAAGCTAGAGCACTCCCAAAGAAAGATTTTTTTTTAAACTTGAATACAGAAGAATATTTGAGAAAGTGGTTCTCAATTCATGGTTAAAGCAGTATTAAAGAATTTGGGATTAGGTCGAAAAATCACCGAGTTATTAATCTTCATATTTGGAGTATTCAAAGGGGTTGGCATGTTCGAGTCGGTAAAGCTCATGGTTGCTAAACCGAAAAGTCTCGAGTTCGAACCCTCGAGCAGATGAGGCTCGTTCGTTAGCTGGGGACAGCCACTTTTCTAGGAGAGACAACTCCAAAACAACTGCTGCCTTGTAGTTTGTTCTCGGTTGGTCAAAGGCTATGGAAGCAAATCCAAAAAGAAAAGCAGGCTGAAATCAGAGACAATGGCCTCAATGGCACATAACCAGTTGACACGTAATAATTAAATTAAGAACGTAGAAAAAGAAGAAGAAGAAAAGGAGTATTCAAACTTTACTGTACATGTTTTTTTTTTAAATTTATAATTGTAGTTTGACAATCGATACAAAATCGGGTACACATTGATGGGGGTTTGAGAACCACTGGCTACAGGGTTTCAGTACTGTAGAAATGACAGGAGATGTCACTTAAGAAATGGAAGCGTCGCTGTTTCGTTGACATTTCGTGGATAGTATTTCCAATTCTTCTGTATTTTTGGCGTAAAAATTCCTTTTAGTAATCAATGGTTTAGGTTTTTTCGAAAACTGTTCTCCAAATATGTAAAAATGTACAAGCTGATATCTTTCATCAGAAAGTGTTGTTGTATCAATATCTGCAAAATAATAATAATAAAATAAAATAAAACAATAGATATAAAAGTTTATGTAAACAGCTACATCTGTAAATATAGTCTATCATAACGCTCTTTAAAACGATAACAACAACAATAGCAAAAAATAGTCTTCCTTTAAATACTGCACACACCTGTTGAATCTATATCTACAACAACAAAAACACGACAAAATCTATATTTTCTTATCATCAGCTCTCTCTGTAACAATAGTATACATCTGGTACAGTATAAAAAGCAAAACTTAAATCTATATTGATGTAGAACCAGCTCTTGTTTTAAATAGGCGTATTATATACACAGTTAGAATGTGTACTCACAACAACCAAAACACAGCCTAAAATCTATATATTTTATAGAATCGGCTGTCTCTTCAAATAGAAAGCTATAATTTACCGACATGAATTAATATGCATTTTAATGGTCGGGGCTGGTATGAGTGCATTGAGGCAAATTTCTGTCTGTCTGGTATTTAATGATCATCACATGCATACAACAGTGGGGATGAGTAGGGTGAAGGTCTGTAAGGCTCACCACTAAAAGGCAGCTATAGTAGAATGATAGGCGATATAAGTATATACGTGCTTGGACCTGCTGCGTAAAGTACTTTCGGCGCCCACTACTGAGGGGGCGCCCCGTGAAGAAGTGGAAGCATTCCCCCCCCCCCCAACGCACGTTTAGCGCCCACCACCGAGGGCACGCCCTGTAAAGAAGGGGAGGAATTTTTTGTCCCCAAAATGCAAATTTGACCCCCACCACCAAAGAGGCGCCCCGGGATGGGGCGTATTTTAGTTCTTAAAACGTTTTCATTATACGAGGGGATACACTACATGGTAAATTTTGGCGGTCTAGGGTCAGGGGCGGTTTAGGGTCAGGGGCGGTTTAGGGTCAGGGGCGGTTTAGGGTCAGGGGCGGTCTAGGTTCAGGGGTGGTTAAGGTTCAGGGGCGGTTTAGGGTCAGGGGCGGTCTAGGTTCAGGGGTGGTTAAGGGTCAGGGGCGGTATATGGTTTAGGGGCGGTCTAGGATTAGGGCGGTCAAGGGTCTATAATCTTTCTATTAGACTAAGATACTACTGACGCATCCTACGATACTCATGTTTAATACTAACCTAATAGGCGTTTCACACTTAGATACTACCCAGTCATCATTAGTTACTAGTGTCACATACGAATATTCTAGTTTAGCAATTTCTAATGTATTCAGTCAATCATCAGTCACACAATCATACAATCCCCCATCAATCTTGTACATCAGTATGCCTGCTGTTACCAGCTAATGATAAATTAAACTATTATGTAAATGTATGTGTTGTACAGTAGGTTACGTTATCTCTTGTTAGTTATTGTTGCGTCCCTTGTATTATATACATCTTAGTGATGTCCCTTGAATGTCTAGTCTCTGTGTGGCCTCTGTGTACTGTGTTAGTGTGTAGTGTGTTATGAGAGTGAGTTAGCTTTTCATCTATGTTAAACAACAGCTGTACTCATCTCTTACATACATACAACAGTGCAATCCACCTTTACTCCATATATAACAATTGTTTTACATACCCACTGTATCCACCACCCACATACAAAAAAGCTCCACTGTATCCATCTTGGGATACTCCACATATCCACTCTATCCATCTTATATATACTCCATTTATCCATTGTATCCATACCCTCTATACTCCATATATCCAGTATCCATCGTCTAAGTGCTCCATATATCCAAATGATCCATCTTCTATATACTCCATATATTCAGTATCGATCTTCTAAATGCTCAATATTTTCACTATCCATTTACTAAATACTTCCTATGTTCACTATCCATCTTCTATATACTCCATATATCCACTGTATCTATCTCCTACGTACTCCATATAACAGCTGTATCAATCCCCTCCATACCCCATATAACAACCATATCCATTACTGATATATGTCATACAACTACTCCATCCACTTCTCCCACATGCCGTATCACAATTCTCATCATCTCTCCCATAAGCCATATCACATATCCCGTCAACTTGCCCACATATGATACTCTTGCCGTGTATTGATCGCAATGTACGCGCTAAATACTTGTTGGAAAACAAAGGCTGGTCAATCGTCATACGCTAAACTGGTGTAGAGAAAACAATGGTAAATTTATTGTAGGCTAAACATGTGTGGGAAAACAATGGTAAATTTATCATTGGCTAAACGTGTGTGGGAAATCGAATACACTAAACTTTTGTAGGAAACAAAGGTTGGTCAATCGTCATACGCTAAACTGTTTGTAGAGATACAATGGTAAATTTATCATATGCTAAACATGTGTAGAAAATAGAATACACTAAACATTTGTAGAAGCTTAAATGCACTAAACATTTGTAGAAGCTTAAATGCACTAAACCTTTGTAGAAGCTTAAATGCACTAAACCTTTGTAGAAGCTTAAATGCACTAAACATTTGTAGAAGCTTAAATGCACTAAACATTTGTAGAAGCTTAAATGCACTAAACATTTGTAGAAGCTTAAATGCACTAAACCTTTGTAGAAGCTTAAATGCACTAAACATTTGTAGAAGCTTAAATGCACTAAACATTTGTAGAAGCTTAAATGCACTAAACATTTGTAGAAAACTAAGGTTAAGCAATCGCCATTCCCCAGACAGTTAGTAGAAATCTGAGGTAAATTTCATGTCACACACTTAGCGTTTTTTTAAACAATATATGTAATAATATTCAGAAAATACGAGTAGAAAAAAAGAAAATTCTAATTTCATACAATATTCATTTTGTAGAAAACAAAGACAATTTACTGTCTCACATTGCTTGCACTAAATCTACTGTCACACACAAAATAATTGTAGAAAACAAAGGTAAATCTGTAAAACATAAAAAACATAAAAGGTAAATCTACAATCATGAACAAAAAATGTATAAGAATAAGGTAAATCTACTGTCAAAACACAAAAGACTTGTAGAAAACAAAAGTCAAAATCTCGTACACTAAAGACATGTAGAAAACAAAGGTAAATCTGTCAAGCACTAAAGACTTGTATAAAGAAAGATAAATCTACTCTCCTACTCGGCACAAATGTCAGTAACAGTATGATGAGATATTTCATTTCACTCCGTGTTCGAGTTCGAGGTCGATCTCTTTAACACCATAAATTATGCAGCATCCTTTTAGTCGGCCGCGGTTTTTGTATACTGGCCCAGATGGAGTTGTTATGCGGGATAGAGGGAGATTTTGTTTACGATTAGGTACACAGCGCGGCCGCAGGAAATTAGACCACTATTTAAAGGCTGTAGGTCTACCGGTGTGTGGGATTGTAACCATGTGTCACATGAAAGATATAGCATGTTAAATTTAAAGGAGGATGATATATATTTTGTAAACTACTTTTGCACATGAATATGTGTATTTTGTTTATCTGTATAATAAAAATATATATTTGATATATATCTAGGGATATATTTCATATATATATATATATATATATATATATATATATATATATATATATATATATATATATATATATATATATATATATATATATATATATATGTGTTTATACATATATTAGTATAAATATATATATATATATATATATATATATATATATATATATATATATATATATATATATGTGTTTATACATATATTAGTATAAATATATATATATATATATATATATATATATATATATATATATATATATATATATATATATATATATATACATACATATAGATATATATATATATATATATATATATATATATATATATATATACATATAGATATATATATATATATTTGTATATATATATATATATATATATATATATATATATATATATATATATATAATGTGTATGTATGAATAACATAATTAGAGAAACAATATAAGTTTAAGATAAGAATGCGTGCAGTAACAAATTCGACCAAATTGTTTTTCCAAGTCTTTTTGTCGATATTTATTCGTACCTTGGTTGGACTTGTATTTGATGACCGTTAATTGGTCATCGTGTTGGCCGTCATCCACTCACGAAGCCCCCCCCCCCCCCTCCGTCCTATGAGGGCCCCCACTCAACTGGTCAGCACGAAAACGAAGATCGCCTCCTTGAGAAACTTGACCGCAAGACAAGAGCCCTCTAACTAAAAAATTCAGCAGGAGAAGTCGTTCGGATTAAAAGTAAAGTGGAAACATTTTGATTTGGAGACTATTTTGTTCCCAGTGGACAGCGTGTTTTTCTTTCAAGAAAAAAAACCTGTAATTACTTTATTGTCGTCTGTGTAATACAAGCTGCTGTCAAGGAATTGTAAAGTTAATTAATTTTTGACTGGCTACAAAGATACAAAGATGTATGCCTATTGTTGGTGTTCATTCGTACCATCCACGTTTGTTCCATTTTATATATATATATATATATATATATATATATATATATATATATATATATATATATATATATATATATATATATATTTATATATATATATAATTACTGTACATATGGGTATGTGTGTGTATTTGTGTGTATATAATATCATATAGGTATGTATATAAGAATATTCATATATATGATATATATATATATATAATATATATATATATAATATATATATATATATATATATATATATATATATATATATATATATATATATATATATATGTATATATTTATATGTTTGTATATACATATATAAAATATGTAATGGATTTGCATTAACCTTTTCTTAACGTTCTATTTCCCCCAGGCTGAAATGATGTAATGTGGGTATAAATTGCACAATCTCGCTGCTAATGGGAGATAACTTTCTTCTAAGGGGAGATCATACTTCACTGAAAACATAAGCTTTCGTCTACTATGAGTTTTATTACTTTTTGTAAAAAAAAAAATTATATAAAGATGTGCAGTAGAGTTGGGGTGTTTATCTAACATTCCTGAACAAACATTTTATACGATGCGGCGTCGTGTGGTGTATTGTTTCGTTTGTCTTCAGCCCCGGGGGGGGGGGGGGGGGTGGGGGGTGTAGACGTCTATAAGGGGAAATCCCGGTATTAAAAAACAGACCGGTGTAGGTTTATAAACTTACGGGTGGTGGAGGTGGTAGTGGGGGGTGCTTGATGGGTGGTGGGGGGGAGTTAAAACCAGACACTGACGGATTTAAGTTTAGGGTATTAAATCCGTTGTTTGGGGATTTGCTTGCCAGTTGTGTCTGACGTGCAGATGTCTGAGGCACCAGATGTTTCCCAGGTAACTGTTGGTTCTGAGGGGGGTGGGGGAGGGGAGGAGCGGGGGGTGACCCTGGGGAAGAGCTGTAGGGATGGGGGAAGGATCAGATCATGTCAATGTGGAGCCACTGACATCAATGATCCTGGACCATCGTGACTTCCGTTTTTTTTTCAAAGATTATTTACAGTTCTTATTATTGCAAACTGGCAATACATTTGGGGCCCCCTAAAATTTTGGGGCCCCTCATTCAACGCTACCAGTTGTCACCAGAAACCGCTATTGGGTGACCTACACACAACTCACATAAGACGAGGCTATATATATATATATATATATATATATAAATATATATATATATATATATATATATATATATATATATATATATATATATATATATATATATATATATATATATCTATAATATAAGCGGGCTGAGCGTGTGTCAGTCCTTCCTTCCTTCTGTCATCGCTATAGCTTTTGGAACCATAAAAGTAAACATTCGCACCATGCAGTGCTTTTCAGTGCACCGCAGTGTCTTATTATAAGTAATAGAGTAGGGTTTGTTTATATAGCGGCATAGAGCTATTTTATAATTGCCACGGTTTTTACTCTTTCGCATAACGTCAAGAAAATATTAAATACACGCAAACTGCTAAAACGTATTAAAAAGATTAATGTCAAATATCATTTTCGTTTAGGTTCCCAGAAAAAGTGGATACATTTCCATAAAAGTAGGTCGAAAAAACTAATTAATTCAACTTTTTTTTGTGGTAATTTTTTCAAGGGAGGTAATTTGAAAATATATTTAACTCAACAATAATTTAAGTTAATCTTTTTTTTTATTACTACCGCATTGATTAGTCTATGTTAAGGTTCATAATTAAAAGAGAAAAATGTTAAGATTATTTATACTATTTTCTAATTAGTCTATCATTTCTCAAAATCACTATTTTTTGTTTTTGTTTTTTGGTGTTAACAGATGGTGAAATTTTATAATTATAGTATAGAGAATGCTGGAAAGACTCTCTCTAGGCGCGGACGCCTGGGAAAAGCGTGTTTTTCGGTGGTAATTCTAATTACATTGCCAATGTGTTTTCTTAGAACCATAAAAGTAAACACCACTTGCCGTACATTCATTTGCATCGCATTGTTTTATTGTAAGTTATGGAGTAGGATCTATTTATGTGACTTAAATTTTTAATGTTGGAAAGGCTGTCTTTGGGCGCGGACGCCTAAAAAAGCGTGTTGTTTGGTGGTGATTCTAATGTTGTGGTTGTGTTGTTGTTTTTTTTTGGTTGTGTTGTGGTTGTGTTGTGGTTGTTTTTTGGTTGTGTTGTGGTTGTTTTTTGGTTGTGTTGTGGTTGTGTTGTGGTTGTGTTGTGGTTGATTTTTGGTTGTGTTGTGGTTGTTTTGTGGTTGCGTTGTGGCTGTGTTGTGGTTGTGTTTTTGTTGTGGTTGTGGTTGTGTTGTAGTTGTGGTTGTGGTTGTGTTGTGGTTGTGTTGTGGTTGTGTTGTGGCTGTGTTGTGGTTGTGTTGAAGTTGTGGTTGTGTTGTGGTTGTGTTGTAGTTTTGTTGTGGTTGTGTTGTGGTTGTGGTTGTGTTGTGGTTGTATTGTGGTTGTGTTGTAGTTTTGTTGTGGTTGTGTTGTGGTTGTGTTGTGGTTTTGTTGTGGTTGTGTTGTGGTTGTGTTGTGGTTGTGTTGTGGTTGTGTTGTGGTTGTGTTGTGGTTGTGTTGTGGTTGTGTTGTGGTTGTGTTGTGGTTGTGTTGTGGTTGTGTTGTGGTTGTGTTGTGTTTGTGGTTGTGTTTTTTGTGTTTGTGTTGTTTTTGTTTGTTTTGTTCTTTTCCAAAGTTGGTACATTTAAAAAAGATTTACCGTGGCGGAGCACGGGATGCAGCTAGTATATATATATATGAAGATGATTTAAAAGGAATATATCTACCTACTACTAACAATGTAACGACTAGGGTTATAGCTAGCGTTAGCGATAAAAACTGGTTACAGTTTTGATACTACCCTGTCGAAAAACTCAGAAGTACCAACAATGTATGAGAAATATTTTCTACCTTGTAGCAATGGACTCCACGCTAAATTTCTTAAAAAGCGCGTACAATACAAAACTCTAAAACGAAAAATACTTTTTAAAAATATAACAACTATCTAAATAAACAAGAAATTATGTTTCGATCGTGCATGTCCATCAAAAATTGCAAACGCGAAGAAGCACCAACAAAAGAAAAAAAAAAAAAAAAAAAAAGAAAAAAAACAACAATGAAATTATCAGCAAATTACACCAACACTTATCGTATAGACTCCGTCTTGACAACCGGAAGTCAAGTTTAGTTTGTGTGTTAAATCTATTTACACATTGTTCATACATCCCCCCCACCCCCTCCCACAATGTTCTACTCAAGATGTGATATAACACACCCCCCCCACCCTTTCACCCCCCCCCCACCCCCTCCCACAATGCTCTACTCAAGATGTGATATAACACATTGCCTCACGCAACCACCACGTGACTTATTTTGTTTTTGTTTTGCCACGTATCCACCCGCGGCGCATGCGCCGGGTAATCAAAACGACTGCGCGCGCAGCAACAGACTAAACAACTCATTTTCGCGATATTTATCGGAACAATGCACTGCACATGCGCCAACGTGAAGGAAATGCTCAGCACGCGATTAAACAAGAGCGTAATAGTCATGATTTGTTTGCAGTTGTCGTGTGACTTGGAACAGTCTGGCTCTAATATTGAAATAAGTTTACACATAGACCATGTGTTTATGTTTACAGCGTACTTATTCAAACATATGCAGGGCGTATTCGAATCTATTTTGTCAAAAGTATCGTTACTTAAACACCATCTTATTTTTAACCCAATTCCTAATCATAATGTAATCTAGCTCTCTTCCTAACAAGTATTCAGGCATATGCGTGATTAAAGTTCTTAACTCTAACCCTAACCTTGACACCGATACTTGGAATACATTCGATACTCTAATATTGCGTTTTTTATTTTGACAACCCTATGTTATTGGTATTCTCGCCAATGTGTTAAATATTTTCGAGTTATCTACGCAGAGCATAGGTCTAAGATATCTCAAATTTCTGCTTAATGTTTCGCAGGTTTTCTGAGATTTTTATCTGGCTCGCTAATCGCTGTAAGAAATATGGCGCGCGTTTCCGGTGAAATTCAAAACAACAGGCTTGCCAGATGCGAGCATTGTAAGGCTAAATTGGCATATTGCGCACGTATGTCTTTGAGATGCGATATTTTTTGGGAAAAAATATCTGGCATGTTTTGGTATGAAACGGGTTTACTTTCGGTATGAATGGAGGACAGGTTTATGATTGGTGGGTTTAAACGAACGGGATTGGTTGTTTTTGGATTTCAAGGGTTTTGTGATGATCTATCTGCATTCACTGCGATCCTTGATGTGTTGTGTTAACTTACAGAAGAAAAAACAACAACTTTTTTTTTTATGAAGAACTGATGTTTTTAGGAGCTTAAGGGTCGTCCATAAACGACGTTACGCTAAATGTGAGGAGGGTTTGGACTTTTTTGTGACGATGTGTGACGATTGGATGGGGTGGGTGGTGTAAAAATTGTTAGAAAACAACGTGGCGTCTTTTATGAATGTCGCCTTTTTTTAGTTGATTTTAAGGGCGTATTTTTTGCAGTTTCTGAAACCAGTAACTTTTAGGTTGAATAAAATTGTAAGCACATTCTTGAGTACATGAACAGACGTTACTCAAGTTTATCTAGATAATTATGTTACACAGACTGTGAGGAAAATCAATCGAAGCCAGATCTACTTAATCGCGTAATGTCGATTTGCCTAGGAAATATTATCCATGTAATATATGTTAAGGCTTTTGTTAAAGATAGTAGAGGAGATGGTTAAAGGTTTGGTTAGGTCTAAGGTTAGGACTAAAATACCAAAAGGAAATAATTAAAACAAAAAGGTAGAAATCCAACTCTACATAATTAAACGGCAAACACAAGTACATGGAATACGCCACCCTCCCTCCACCCCCCCCCCCCCTCCACCCCCACCCCCAACAGGAATTTTTTTTTTTAACACGCAAACACATTCCAATATTTTTCAATGCATTTACTTATATCACATTTTCGTTGTATTTAGCTAATTAACGATGCCTAATTAACATACCCCTATGACAAATAACTCACAGTTCAACCCTACCTTACTAACCCCCCCCCCCCCCCACACACACACACAACCACCTCCTGATTTACCTTCGCCCACCAATTTAACCCCTCAGCACCCATGTGTGACGACCCCCCCCCCCCCCCCAGCACACTTAACCCCCCGGTGTCTGTCTATCCCCCACCTTCCTCTAAGCCGCCTCAACCTTGTGTAAAGGACAAAAAACTAGTCCCGCAGTCTTTAACACTTTAGCCGCCGAGCAAACAAAGACACCGTGTGGTTAATAGGTCGGGTTAGGGTTAACTGTTGCGATTCACACTTTTTGGATTAGATCTCTATTTATAGACAGGGGCAACAGAGCGTTACTTAACTAGAGGAGTTAGTCAACCGTTGGTCAGATAGACTAATTAGTTAATCGTTACTGCGATATTTTTTTTTCTACGCGAAGTTCGACAACGAAGTTTCCAATGCTAAAGGGTTCTGTGTTGATTGTAGTAGTGAATTGGAGATTATATGTCACCAGGTAAACATTAAAGGTGACTGTGCATAGTTCTGACCACTAAATCCTTTCGTATACTAAGGTTAAGTACAAATCTTACATGTTCACTGTTGATGACTCAGAGTCATTGTGACAATCTACTACCTAGATAAAATAATGGTCCTTGGGGCAAGTGAAGTAGAGTTCAACTGTTTCAGTGACCTCGGCATATGAAGGGATGCTGTGGTCAGCGCTATGACTCAGCCGCCTTTACTTTCCCTATCGTCAGTTAGGTACCCGTCAGAGCTGGGTGAACTCAGGGACGATCTACTGACTTGAGCCCGGATTCGAACTCGAGGCTTTCGGGTTAGCAGTCTCTTCCTAGGCCACGCTGTCCCTTAAATATGTGTAATATATAATTTTGCTTTGTATTCATTTGTCTTTTAATTCACTTGCGTGTTTCCATGTTTCCACATATGTATATGTCTGTGTATTTTTTTTATTCGGTGCATTGATTAGTTATTTTTTCTTTTCCAATTTACACCTTTATTGGTATGTCCGCTGTATTCATTCGTCCATATTTACAATAGTCAAAACACTGCAAGAA